>NC_025999.2:88013587-88232638 GCF_000442705.2 Elaeis guineensis
GCCACTAAGCCCACTTAGAAAAAAAAAATAGGGAAGAAGACTCTCGATCGGAGTCTTCCCTTCTCCGGTTTCGATCAGGAATCGGAGTCCTAGGGCCATTAAAAGACCCTAGGACGAGCTCTATAAGAACCCCTCTTCTCTCCTCTAAGAGAGGACATAACAGTCACTGACGATCGCTGGAGTTCTTCTCCGATTTTTTCGATTGAAGCCACAGCCCTCGACTCGTGCTCACCGCGATTTCATGCCGGTGGGGGTCATCGGAGGCTGTGGTAAGTCCTTCCTCCTCTTCCTCCCTTCTCTCCCTTCTTTCCCGTGCCAGTGGGCATGACTGCCGGTGACAGGAGTCGCCGGATTTTGTCAGAAAAGGAAAGCCCTGTTCGGCTTCTCCCTTTTCTTAATTTTTAAGGCACCGACGATCACACCGACCGCCTGCTCTGGCCTCTCCGAACTCGGGAGGATCGTCCCTTGCCGCCGCCACCGTCGGGCAAAGTACGATCGTGAACGGTCGGTCAAAGATAAGGGGACCTTTAGGTCCCTGTTTCGGCCAAAGAAGGCCACGAAAAAAAGAAAAGAAAAGGAAAAAGAAAGGAAAAGGAAAAAGAAAGAAAAGGAAAAAGAAAAAGAAAAAGAAAAAGAAAAGAAAAGAAATATATATAATAATAATAATAATAATAATAATAATAATGATAATAAAAAATAATACACATGAGAGAAAGTTTCTCTCATCCCTCTCCAAAGTCTTTCTCTCTCTAGAATTGAACTCTCTCTACTTTCTCTCCCTACTTTCTCTCTCTAAAAAATTTTTTCTCTCTAAGAAGTCCTATGGATCCCCTATTAGGCCATCTTCTCCACTCTTAGGGATCTATGACCTTAAATCGGTTTAGAGCTGAAGGGAGAGATTTATTGGACTGATCATCAAATCGGTCATCTCCTTATATTATGTAATTTTATTAAATATATGAAATAAAATTTATTAATGATTTAATATTTTAAATAGGATTGTCCGACTCTTTTAAGAAAATTAAAAGGTCCAGGACGATCGAGGTAAGTAGATCTTATGCTCCTTATTTATTTTTTTAAATGATCATATTTTTATGCAAAGAACTGCTATTGATGAAATCATAATTTTTCATAAAATAAGGATCAGCATATGTGATATGAAAAAGCATGTTTTATTATGAGCATTGATTTCATGAATATGTCTTATGAAAATAGTATGATTATGAAGCATGATTTTCATTATTTTTTCATCTATGTATATATATGCTTTAAGAAAAAAATATAATGATTTTAAAGGCTCTCAAATGGCTATGAATGAATTTCTTCGGGAAGGTCGACATCCGAAGCTAGCATCCACACAAAACATGGCCCTGCCAGCGGGTATAAAGTTAGCACATGAATTAAAAACTCTGTCGATTAAGAAACATGGCCCTGTCACGGGTATAATAGTGATCTTAGCATGAATATCTGTGAGCAATATTTTGAAACATGACATGAATACATGATGAAAATGATTTACGATTTATGATTGTGAAATATAAATGATTTATGCATGCATGATGAGCTTATAACTTATTTTATTATATGCTCTATGAAATATTTATTTTTACAATAATTGTTATTTGCTAAATGATGCATTATCATAGAAAACTTATTCTTGATCCGGTAAGGAAGCGGAAGTCTACTTACTGAGCTGATGTAGCTCATATTCTTTTTATTTTCTTTTTCATGTACAGAGAAATAAGGCTAGGACTGATGGAAAGGGAATCCAGGCTTGGGGATCAGCAAAGCAAGCTTGAAAATTTTGTACTAGGAATTCAGTTTATGTTTATGGATTATAGTCATTATGAATTTTAAGGCTTGGATTATTTCATCTTTGGATTTAGATGCTCTGAACCAGTTTTGGTTTAATTAAATATTTGAATTAAACTTTATTATTACATTTATTTATGATACACCTTTATTATATTTAAGAAGATGAATTTTGGTTTCGTGTTATCGTGGGTCCATCCCTCGGTAGCATGACCGTGTTATGTCCCGGATTTGGGACGTGACATTTTATGGTATCAGAGCGATAGGTTTAATCAAGGGTAGAACTTAAAACCTAACAGTGGGTAGTTAGGTTACACATAGTTAGATTCTGACTTAAATTATTAACTGTACTGCAACTCTGTTATAAAATAATGTAATAATGTTAACATTTGAATAGGAAGCGATGAGCGATAGGGAGGGCGAGACCTTGGCAAATATGGCTGCTAGGATAAGAGGAGCAAGAGGAGCAAGATTGACGTCGCGGGAAGCTGCCAATCAACCAGTTGAGTGGGCTCCTGACAGACCGACCACTCAGGCAGACATTGCTGGTGTATGTCAAGTGGTGGCTCAGCTTATCCAGCAGCAGGCACAAACTACTCCTCGACCGATATTATCTATGGAGTCATACTACGAGAGATTCAGAAGGCTCAACCCACCTCTATTTGATGGTGGATCTGATCCTATGGCTGCAGAGACATGGATTCGAGAGATGGAAAAGATGTTTGATGTCCTGCAATACCCTGAGAATGTGAAGGTCCGATTAGTCGTTCCTATGTTAAAAGGGAATACTGAGTTTTGGTGGACTGCAATAAAAGCTGCCTATGGGAATAATGATGATCAACTCACTTGAAAAAATTCAAAGAGATATTTTATGATCAGTACTTCCCAGGGACAATGAGATTGGTAAAAAAAAATGAGTTTCTAGCCTTAAAGCAAAAGGATGATATGAGGTGTTAGAATATGTTAACAAATTTAATGAGCTAAGCCGCTTCTGCCTCCAGCTTATGGAGTTCGAAAGGAGTAAAGCTAACAGATTCGAACAAGGTCTAAGATATGAAATTCGATCCCGTCTGTCTTTCATATTTTCAATAACTACAAAGACGTACTAGAGCGAGCTTTGAAAGTGAAGTCTGAATTGAAAAGAGTAGATCTAGAAAGAGGAGATAAGAAGAGACCGAGATCAGCAGAAAATCTAAAGGATCAGCAGAAAAATTTTAAAAATAATAACTCTGATAAGAAGAAAGAATCTACATCCTGCTCCTATTGTGAAAAAATCACAATGGATCTTGTTTCAAGAGGATAGGAGCATACTTCTTATGTGGTAAGAAAGGACATATGGCTCGTGATTGGCCAAATAAGAAAAGAGATGACTCTAGACCTAACAAATCAGTTGATCAAAAATAGAAAGAAAATGCACGAGTGTTTACTTTAAACCAGCAGGAGCCAATGCAAATGATCAAGTAGTGATAGGTATTATCGCAGTCAATTATATTTATGCTCCTGTGTTATTCAATTCCGACTCTTCTCACTCTTTTATATCTCTTAAGTTTGCGACTTCTTTGAATTGTGTGCCTGAAAAACTAAATGAACCATTATGTGTTAGCACATCTTTTAAAAATATTATTGTTGCTAACATTATTTTTAAGAATTGCATAATCCAAATAGAAGAAAAAGAATTAGCAGCAGATTTGATTCAGCTAAACATGTATATTTTGATGTTATTCTTGGGATGAACTGGTTATCTTCGTACCATGCACATATTGATTGTTTTAGAAAAAGAGTGATATTTCAAATTTGGATGAACCACAATTCTTCTTTCAAGACGAAGTTCATAATACGAAATCCAAACAATCTTTGGGTATTATCTCAATCATGAACGTAAGAAAAGCTTTGAGAAAAGGATGCAAAGTATTTTTGGCCCATGTAGTAGATGCCGAGAAGGAAAAGATAAAGTTGGATGATATCCCAATTGTCAAAGAATTTTTTGATATTTTTTCAGATGAACTACCCGGACTGCCCCCAGAGTATGAGGTTGAATTTAAAATTGATATCACACCAAGAATCAGACCTATATCAAAACCTCCTTATCGGATGGCTCCTGTAGAATTACGAGAATTAAAGGATCAACTATAAGAACTTTTGAATAAAAAATTTGTCCAACCAAGTACATCACTCTGGGGAGCTCCTGTGTTATTTGTGAAAAAGAAAGATGGGAGCATGCGTTTATGCATTGACTATCAGGAGTTGAACAAGGTAACCATAAAGAATAAATATCCTCTTCCTCGAATAGATGACTTATTTGATCAACTTCAGGGTGCACAAGTTTTCTCTAAAATTGACTTACGATCAGGCTATCATCAACTAAGAATTAGAGATGAAGATGTACCTAAGACTGCATTTAGAACCAGATATGGCCATTATGAATTTTTAGTAATGCCTTTTGGACTAACCAATGCACCGGCTGCTTTTATGGATATGATGAACAGGATTTTCAAGTCGTATCTGGATCAATTCATTGTTGTTTTTATTGATGATATCCTAGTTTATTCTAAAAATATAGAGGAACATGAGAGACATTTGAGGATCTTATTTCAGACCTTGAGAGAAGAGAAGCTCTTCGCCAAGCTTAACAAGTGTGAGTTCTGGTTGGATAGTGTTGTCTTCCTCAGTCATATAATATCTAAGGAAGGAATCTCAGTCGATCCAAAGAAGATAGAAGCCGTAGTGAATTAACCTCGTCCGACTAATGTGACGGAAGTTAGAAGCTTCTTAGGCTTGGCTGGTTATTATAGAAGATTCTCGAGAAATTTTCTCAAATTGTAATTCTTCTAACCCGCTTAACTCATAAATGAATAAAATTTGAATGGAGTAGTGAATGTGAGCAGAGTTTTCAAGATCTGAAGCAATGACTGATATCTGCCCCAGTTCTTACTTTACCATCTAATAAGGGAGGATTTATCATTTATAGTGATGCTTCCAAGAAGGGATTAGGTTGTGTGTTGATGCAGAACGATAAAGTCATAGCTTATGCTTCTCGACAAGTAAAAGCCTATGAGCAGAATTATCCGATACATGATTTGGAGTTAGCAGCTATTATTTTTGCTTTAAAGATTTGGCGACACTATTTATGTGGAGAATCATGTGAAATCTTTACTGATCATAAAAGCTTGAAATACTTATTTACTCAAAAAGAGCTGAACATGAGGCAAAGAAGGTGGCTTGAACTATTAAAAGATTATGATCTAAATATTAAATATCATCCTGAAAAAGCCAATGTGATGGCAGATGCACTTAGTAGGAAGTCTTCAGCAAATGTGATGACTCTGCTATCCTTTCAGCAACAAATTCTGAGAGATCTTGAAGATTTACAAATTGAAGTGACTTATACTGATGTTAAGAATGTGTTAGCAAATTTAATGGTACAACCAGCATTGATCGAACAAATAAAAGTGGCCCAACAAAGTGATATTCATTTATGTCAGTTTAAGAAGGACATGGAGAAAGGGCTACGAACTAAGTTTAGGCAACATACAGATGGAACTCTTTATTTTGGGAACAGATTATGTATACTAGGAGATCCTGAACTAAAAAAGAAAATTTTGGAAGAAGCCCATAAATTCGTTTCTCCTTTCATCCTAGTAGTACAAAGATGTTTGGAGATTTAAAACAACTTTTCTGATGAAATGGAATGAAGCAGGAGATAGCTCGGTTTATATCTCAATGCTTGGTATGCCAGCAAGTGAAAGCCGAACATCAAAGACCTGCTGGTTTGCTAAGACCATTAGATATACCAGAATAGAAATGGAAGCATATCACGATGAATTTCGTTACTGGACTTCCAAGGACAACAAAAAAAATGATGCAGTGTGGGTGATTATTGATCGGCTTACTAAATCAACTCACTTTCTATCTTTTCGAGTTGGCACTCCATTTGATAAGTTAGCCCAGATGTATATTGATGGAATTGTACGCCTGCATGGTGTTCCAATAAATATTGTGTCTGATCGAGATCCACGATTCGTATCTAGATTTTGAAAAAGTTTTCAAGATGCTTTGGAGACAGAATTGAGGCTTAGTACTGCATTCCATCCCCAGACCAATAGCCAATCTGAAAGGATAATTCAAACTCTTGAGGATATGTTAAGAGCTTGTGCTTTTGATTTCGGAGGATATTGGGATAATCATGTGACATTGATTGAATTTGCATATAACAACAGTTTTCATTCTAGTATCCGGATGGCACCCTATGAAGCCCTATATGGAAGAAAGTGTAGATCCCCTCTGTATTGGGATGAAGTAGGTGAAAAGAAATTAATAGGTCCCGAGTTAGTTCAAGATGCTAGAGACAAAATTTATCTAATCAAGAGAAGACTCAAGGCAGCACAGGATAGACAGAAGAGTTGGGAAGATAGAAAAAGAAGAGAATTAGAATTTTAGGTCGGTGATCATGTTTTTCTAAAAGTATCACCTACTAAGGGTGTCATGAGGTTTGGGAGACATGGTAAGCTGAGTCCATGATATATTGGACCTTTTAAAATTTTGAATCGAGTAGGAGATGTTGCTTACGAACTAGCCTTACCACCAGATTTATCCAAAGTGCACAATGTCTTTCATGTTTCACTACTGAGAAAGTTTGTACCTGATCCAAATAGTGTGATAAAGTATGAGCCATTGCAAGTTCATGAAGATCTAACCTATGAAAAAAAAAATTTCGAATTATTGATCGAAAAGAGCAAGTTTTAAGATGGCGTATCATTCCGTATGTAAAGATTCATTAGAGTAATCATGAAGAGAGAGGCCACATGGGAGCTTGAAGATGATATGAAGACGAGATATCCACACTTATTTGAAAATGAAGGTATGTTAAATTTCGAAGATGAAATTTTTTTTAAGGGAGGTAGAATGTGATAACCCGGTCCGATGGGCCAAAAGCCCACTAAGTCCACTTAGGAAAAAAAAAACAGGGAAGAAGACTCCCGATCGGAGTCTTTCCCTTCTCCAGTTTCGATCAGGAATCGAAGTCCTAGGGCCATTAAAAGACCCTAGGACGAGCCCTATAAGAACCCCTCTCATCTCCTCTAAGAGAGGACACAACAGTCACCGACGATCATCGAAGTTCTTCTCCGATTTTCTCGATTGAAGTCGCGGCCCCTCGACTCGTGCTCACCGTGATTTCACACCGATGGGGGTCATCGGAGGCTGTGGTAAGTCCTTCTCCTCTTCCTCCCTTCTCTCTCTTCTTTTCCGTACCGGTGGGCATGACTGTCGGCGACAGGAGTCACCGGATTTCGTCAGAAAAGGGAAGCCCTATTCGGCCTCTCCCTTTTCCTGGTTTTTAAGGCACCGACGATCACGCCAACCGTCGGCTCTGGCCTCTTCGAACTCGGGAGGATCGTCCCTTGCCGCCAGCCACCGTCGGGCAAAGTATGACCGTGAACGGCCGGTCAAAGACAAGGGGACCTCTAGGTCCCCTGTTTCGGCCAAAGAAGGCCACAGGAAAAAGAAAAGGAAAAAGAAAAGAAAAGAAAAAAGAAAAAAAAGGAAAAAGGAAAAAGAAAAAGAAAAAGAAAAGAAAAGAAATATATATATAATAATAATAATATTATTATTATTATTATTATTAATGATAATAAAAAATAATACACATGAGAGAAAGTTTCTCTCATCCCTCTCTAAAGTCTTTCTCTCTCTAGAATTAGATTCTCTCTCTACTTTCTCTCTCTAAAAAATTTTTTCTCTCTAAGAAGCCCTATGGATCCCCTATTAGGTCATCTTCTCCACTCTTAGGGATCTATGACCTTAAATCGATTTAGAGTCGAAGGGAGAGATTTATTGGACTGATCATCAAATCGGTCATCTCCTTATATTATGTAATTTTATTAAATATATGAAATAAAATTCATTGATGATTTAATATTTTAAATAGGACTGTCCGACTCTTTTAAGGAAGATTAAAAGATCCAGGACGATCGAGGTAAGTATATCTTATGCTCCTTATTTATTTTTTAAATGATCATATTTTTATGCAAAGAATTGCTATTGATGAAATCATAATTTTTCATAAAATAAAGATTGGCATATGTGATATGAAAAAGCATATTTTATTATGAGCATTGATTTCATGAATATGTCTTATGAAAATAGCATGATTATGAAGTATAAATTTTATTATTTTTTCATCTATGTATATGTATGCTTTAAGAAAAAGATATAATGATTTCAAAGGCTCTCAGATGGCTATGAATGAATTCCTTCGGGAAGATCGACATTCGAAGCTAGCATCCACACGAAACATGGCCCTGCCAGTGGGTATAAAGTTGGCACATGAATTAAGAACTTTGTCGATTAAGAAATATGGCCATGTCACGGGTATAATAGTGACCTTAGCATGAATATCTGTGAGCAATATTTTGAAACATGACATGAATACATGATGAAAATGATTTACGATTCATGATTGTGAAATATACATGATTTATGCATGCATGATGAGCTTATAACTTATTTTATTATATGCTCTATAAAATATTTATTTTTACAATAATTGTTATTTGCTAAATAATGTATTATCATAAAAAACTTATGCTTGATCCGGTAAGGAAGCGGAAGTCTACTTACTGAGCTGGTGTAGCTCATATTCTTTTTATTTTTTTTTCATGTATAGAGAAATAAGGCTAGGATTGATGGAAAGAAAATTTAGGCTTGGGGATCAGCAAAGCAAGCTTGAAAATTTTGCACTAAGAATTCAGTTTATGTTTATGGATTGTAGTCATTATGAATTTTAAGGCTTGGATTATTTCATCTTTGGATTTAGATGCTCTGAACCAGTTTTGATTTAATTAAATATTTGAATTGAACTTTATTATTATATTTATTTATGATACACCTGTTATTATATTTAAGAAAATGAATTTTGACTTCTTGTTATCGTGGGTCCATCCCTCGATAGCATGGCCGTGTTATGTCCCGGATTTGGGGCATGACATAATCAGTATAGTAGAGGATAGTTCCGATGATGTCGATGTCCTTTCAATATATATCAATTTATCTGGAGATACTTGGATTCTTGATTCAACGTATTCTTATCATATGTGTTCTCATGCATCAAGATTAATTTTCAACCTATCATCCTATTGATGGTGGTATTGTGCTCATAAAAAATAATATGTCCTATAAGATTATTTGTATAGGAACAATTCGGATCAAGATACATGATGGTATTGTTAGGATCATGTCTTAAATGTGGAACATACCATATTTGAGGAAGAATCTGATTTCTTTGAATACTCTTAATTCACATGATTTTAAATATTCTAGTGATTGTGGAGTTTTAAAGGTTTCAACAAGTGCTCTTATTATGCTTAAAGATAAATTCTCATGGCCTCAACTTGTTTTACGATAGTATAGTTGTTAGTGCTACATCAATTTCTCATTAAATCCAGATTCGAATAGTATTCATTTGTGACATATGTGTCTGAATCATATGAGTAAGGCTAGCATATCTATTTTAAGCAAACGAGGTCCATTATATGGTCAGAAAATTGAGAAGCTAGACTTTCGTAAGCATTGCATCTATGAGAAACAATTTAGAATCAAGTTTAATACAGTCATTAACAAGAGAAAGGGCACATTGGATTATATTTATTGTGATCTTTGGCGTCTTGCACCTATTCAATCTAAATGTGATTTTCGATATTTGTTAACTTTCGTTGATGATTTTTTAGAAAAATTTGGTATGCTTTCTGAAGTATAAGAATGAAATTTTTTTCACTTTTAAGAAGTAGAAAGCACTTGTTGAGACATAGTCTAGAAAGAAGATCAAGAGATTGAGAACTAATAATAATATGAAGTTTTATTAGGATAGTATAATGAGTTTTGCAAGGTTAAAGGCATTATAAGACCCCGCACAGTTAGAAAGATATCATAGCAGAATGATGTTCCAGAATGTATGAATAGAACTCTTTTAGAAAGAGTATAGTCAATGCTTTCTCAATCAAAATTATCTCAAATTTTTTGGACTGAAGCTGTTAATGTAGCTTGTTACTTAGTGAATAAATCTTCATCCATAGCTATTGAGTTAAAGACTCCTATTAAGATATGATCTGATAACCTATTGATTATTTTATTTTAAAAATATTTGGTTGTCATGTTTATGCGCATGTCAGTTATAATAAACTTTAAAAAAAAAGATACAAAAATATATCTTTCATGGTTATCAGTTTAGGATGAAAGGCTATAGATTATGATGTATTAAGTTTGATTTTTAAAAATTTATAGTCAGTAAAAATATGATCTTTAAAGAAAAGATTATGCTTCATTTAAGAAACGAGTCAATTACTATAAATAAAGAATATGATATTAATAAGTAGGTAGACTTGAGTTTAAACCTTCAATTCATCCATCACAGGGTGATACTTCAATTCAACCAGTTCGATTGATGCTTTTAAGATTATTGATGAGAGAGATTCTCTGCAAGAGCAATGGTACACTATAGCCACTGATAAATTGAGGCAAATTAGACTCTCTCAAAGATATTAATACGTAGATTTGGTCTCTTTTGCATTATCTGTGTTAAGTCCATTGAGATTAAGGATCCTATCAATTATTATGGGCCCATCACTAGCAATGAGTCTACATGGTGGTCTATTGCTATAAGTGCGGGTCTATTACTATGAATGAGGAGATTAAACTCTTCATAAGAATCAGATATGAAAATTAGTGAAACCACCACAAGATCAAAAGATTGTTAAGCACAAATGGATCTTCAAGAAGGAGGTTGAAGCAGTAAGATTCAAAATATATTTCATTGCAAAAGATTATAGTGAGAAAGAAGGTATAGGCTTTAATGAAGTTTTCTCTTCTATTATGAAATATAGCTCTATTTGTGTATTGCTAGTCATTATTGTACTATTTGAATTAGAGCTTGGCAGCTTGATATCAAGATAACTTTCTTGCATGATGAGCTTGAGGAATAGATTTACATGCAGCAATCAAAGGAATTTATTATACAGGATAAAGAGGACCATATTTGTTTGTTGAGAAAATCATTGTATGATTTGAAATAATCTTCAAAATAATGGTATAAGTGGTTTGATATATTTATGCTTGGACATGATTACTATCAGAATGATTATGATAGTTGTGTTTATCATAGGAGACTTTCAATATAGTTTTTTATTTATTTATTACTTTATAGTGATGGCATACTCATTACAGCAAAGAATATGTCTAAGATAAGAAGTTAAAAGCTCAACTTGGTAGTGAATTTGAGATGAAGGACTTAGATGCAGTAAAGAAGATTTTGGGTATAGAAATTCATAGGAATCAATGCTAATGCAAATTATTTTTGACACAAAAAAAATTATATTACGAAGGTGTTTGAGTATTTTGGTATGCAGGATTGCAAGCCAATAAATACTCCACTTGCAACATACTTCAGACTTTCAACTGCTTTGTCTCCATAGTCAAATGAAGAGGAGAAATACATATCACATGTTCCATATGCTTGTACAGTTGGGAGTATCATATATACCATAATTTGCACATATCCAGATATCTCACATCCTGTCAGTTTCATTAGCAAATACATGGAGCATTTAAAAAAGATTCATTAGCAAGCTATGAAGTGGATCTTATGCTATTTGAGAGACACTACGGATGTTGATTTGATGTATAATCGGGTTTCAAATATTTGCAATAGTGTTGTTGGTTATGTGGGCCCTGATTATGTAGATGATTTAGATAGAAATTAAGAAGTTTCTGATAGACTATGTCTTCACTCTCTCAGATTATGCTATCAGTTAGAAAGCAACTTTACAGTCTATTATTGCTTTGCCTACTACTGAGACAGTATATGGCAACAGTAAAGATAGTTAAGGAAGCTATTTATTTACGAGGTTTAATTGATGATCTTATCTTACAATATGATGTGACTACTCTTTAAAGTGATAGCCAGAGCACCACACATCCGACTAAAAATTAGATGTATTATGAGAGACCAAACATATTGATGTTAGATACTACTTCATTCGGAATGTTGTATCATAAGGGATTATTGCATCGAAGAATATTCTTACAGCAGATAATCCAGTTGATATAATGACTAAGTGATGTGCAAATCTTAAAATTTGTAAATAAAATCGCAAGCGCACGGTGTGCAGAGTAGCACGACCAGCGAGTACGGGTCGATCCCACAGAGACTTGGTTTAAAAATAATTTTCAAATCTATGCTCAAGCGAGCTTTAACAAAAATCGAAAGTCGAAAGTTGTTTGCTAAAGACAATAAGACTAAGGATCTAGGGTTTTTGAATCCACTAGATCTAGATTAGGAAATTCTACCTAGAATTTTTCTTATTGATCCTAACGACTACTCCTCTTGTCTTTTCCAAGCATAGATTATGAAGGGACTAAGGCCAACGCTAACCCATCAAGATTTTTTACAGGGGAGTAGTAACTAGGATCCCTTAGGGTTTTCTCCTCCTATGCACTGAATCAAGCATGAACTATGAAGGGACTCTGACCCAACTGTAGTTCATCAAAAATTCTTGGCAAAAGAGGAAGAAAAAGAAACCCTAAGAAAAAGAAAGAACCCTATGTAAAATCCCTACTTATGATCTAGCTTCATCGCAAACCCTAGAAGGGATGCTTAGCTAGACATGATCTAAATCTACTTGCAAAATTTAAATGCAGAAAAATAAACTACCCTAATTTCATAAATTAAACTATCCTAATTGCATAAAATTAAATTGCATAAATTAAACTATCCTAATTGCAAGAAAAATAAATTGCATAATGTAAAGAGATGAAATTGCATAAAAATAAGATTTATATAAAAAAATTTATTACAAAAACCTCAAAGCTCGAGGCTTGAGAAGAGAGCTAAAAACCCCACTATCTAGGGTTACAAGCTTGATCGGAAGGAAGAATACATAAAACAAGGGCCTTTGGGGGCTTTTTATAGGCATTTGGGGGTTATAAGGTTTTCAAAACTTTAGATGTGGGACTAAGAGGATTTAGAGGGTTGTTAGGGGGGTTTATGGTGCGCCGATGGGTTCATGGTCCATGCACCTATTGCTGTGGATCAGGCGGCTAACCAGATCACCAAATCAGTTGATTTTTGATCAATTTTGATCTGATTTGACTCGGGTTTGACCCAATTGAGTCTTCTTTCTTCATTCTTCAATTTCTGGATCAATTTAACTCCGTTTTGCATAAAATTTATGCTATTGGAATCCTCTTTCCTTGTTCTTTCTATTGATATCTCTTCTTCTATAAAATATAATAACAAATATCAATTTCTTAATAAAGTTAGATAATTTAGATATTAATTGATACTTTTTATGTCAATTTGTGACATAAATCACACCCCCCAACTTAATCATTGCTAGTCCCTTAGCAATGTACCAAAATAAGATCATATTCCAAAAAGATCCTTCCTTTGCAAATTAATTTAAGATCGAAATTCAAGAAGTTTTCTAGTCTTACTAAGTAATGAGCTTCGAATTAGAATCGATAGTCAGTCTACTTAGAAGCTTTCTTAGAGTACACTTAAAGTTTTATAGCACTTGTGTGAGTGATAACTAACTTAGTATTTCAATATTAACTTGTACAGGCCAATTGTATCATTTTTCATAACTTAGTTTGATTAATTTTCTATACACCCCAGATTAAACAAAGAACTAAGGTAGCTTTCACACTGTTTTTTTTTTTTTTTTTTTTTTTTTTTGCTGAGCATCTGGCCTTCCCACCACCGTTTGATGCGAATCTCAACACTTGACTTAGGTGAAGAGATCCGGTTACTAGGCTTAGGGCAATCCACATTTACTCTGTGTTTTGCATTTTATTTCAGGCAGGTAGCTCTTTCCTTAAATTCAAATTTCTTCAATTGGGGTGTAGAGAAAATTATCTAATTTAAATAATACTCAAATCCTTAATTGGCCTTACAATTAACACCTACTTTACCTTGTTAGTGTGCATGTGCAATTGGAAGTGCTAATAGTCTTTAAATGACCTAAGCCACCAAGAGTCTAACCAGCTAATCTTCTCCGTGACTTACTACATTAGCAAATACTTTCTAACTTACTCTTATTTCTTTTCTAGATTAATTTATTTTATTTTTTTTGCATAAAAATAAGATTTTATAAAAAAAAATTAATATATTAAATGCAAGAATTAACTCATAGTGGAAGGAAAAGGAAATGATAACACCTGATTTTGTTCAAGCTCTCCCCCCAACTTGACCGACATTGTCCCCAATGGAGTTTATCTAATTTATTTGTCCTAAGCAAACTGAAAATAAATAAAGCATTAGAAATTAAATAAGCTGGGTTGCCTCCCAGAAGCGCTAAGTTTTATGTCTTCAGCCAGACCAAACCTCGAAGCAACTTAATCAGAATAAGTTGGTTCATAAAGAACCATGGCATCTTCAACAGTCTTGACAGGTAATTCCAAGAATGGTTTTAATCGTTGACCATTAACTTTAAAGATAACACCATTACTTGGGTTTTCAATCTCAACAGCTCCGTGTGAAAAAAACTTCCTTTACTAAAAATGGTCCTGTCCATCTAGACCTAAGCTTTCCTGGAAACAGATGTAATCTAGAGTTATATAAGAGTACCTTTTGTCCGATATTGAAAGTTTTTCTCATAATTGATTGATCATGAAATGCTTTGATTCGTTCCTTGTATATCTTTGCATTTTCATAGGCTTCATTTCTAAGTTCTTCTAATTCATTCAATTGAAGCTTCCTATGGTTTCCAGCATCGTTCAAATTTGTATTTAGTTGTTTGATGGCCCACATGGCTTTGTGTTCTATCTCAATAGGCAAGTGACATGGTTTACCAAACACAATCCTATAAGGAGACATTCTAGATTGGTCTTGAAAGCGGTTCGGTATGCCCAAAGTGCATCAATTAATTTCAAAGATCAATCCTTTCTATTGGCACTAACAGTTTTTTTCAGGATTTGTTTGATTTGTCGTTTGACACTTCAACTTGTCCACTAGTTTGAGGATGATATGGTGTGGTCAATTTGTGGGTGACATTATACTTTTTCATCAATGTTGCAAAAGGTCAGTTACCAAAATGGGTTCTCCGATCACTAATGATTGCCCTAGGAATACCGAAACGGGAGAGAATATTTTCTTTAAAAAACTTAATGACCATTTTGCTATCGGGTGTTCTACATGCAATTGCTTCTACCCACTTTGAAACATAATCAACTGCTACTAGAATATATTTATTTCCAAAAAAATTTGGAAATGGTCCCATGAAATCGATCCCCCAAACATCAAAAACTTCAACTACCAAGATTGGGTTGAGTGGCATCATATGTCGCTTGTGATTCGACCCATTTTCTGATATTGAGCACAACTTTTACAATATTCATGAGCATCCTTAAACAAATTGGGCCAATAAAAACCACATTGGAGAACCTTAGCAGCAGTTTTTTTAGACGCGAAGTGACCCCCACATGCTTGATCATGACAAAAAGATAAAATATTCATGACTTCGTTATCTGGGATACACCTTCTAATAATTTGATCAGGACATTATTTAAAAAGATAAGGATCATCCCAAATGAAATACTTCACTTGGGCAAAGAATTTATATTTATCCTGCTTAGTCCAATGAGAAGGTATCTTATCTATGGCTAAATAATTTACAATATCAGCAAATCAAGGTTCAGTAGACACAGACATGAGTTGCTCATCTGGAAAAGATTCATTGATGGGTGGTTCACTAGATGGTGCGACTGAAATTCGGGATAAATGATCTGCTACAACGTTCTCAGTGCCTTTCTTGTCCCTAATTTCTAGGTCAAATTCTTGAAGGAGCAAAATTCATCTGATTAAACGTGCCTTGGCATCCTTCTTTGCTAGGAGATGTCTAATGGCTGAGTGATCGGTATAAACAATGGTGTGGGTCCCAACCAAATAAGATCTAAATTTCTCTAAAGCAAAGACAACGGCAAGGAACTCCTTCTCAATTGTGGTGTAGTTAAGCTGCGCATCATTTAAGGTTTTACTTGCATAATATATCACTCTAGGCAGCTTATTTATCCGTTGACCTAAGATTGTGCCCACAACATGATCGGACGCATCACACATTAATTCAAATGGTTCAGACCAGACAGGAGGATGAATGATTGGAGCTGATACAAGTGCATTTTTTAGAAATTCAAAGGATTCCAAGCACTCATGAGTAAATTTAAATTTGGTATCCTTTGCCAAAAGATTAGTCAGTGGACGTGCTACTTTGCTAAAGTTGGCAATAAACCTTCTATAGAATCCAGCATGACCTAAAAATGAACGTATTTCTTTCACAGATTTAGGTGGTGGAAGACTTGCAATTAGATCTGTTTTGGCCTTGTCCACTTCAATCCCCTTTTTAGAAATGACATGGCCAAGAACTATTCCCTGTTTGACCATAAACTGACATTTTTCCAGTTGAGAACTAAGTGCTTCTCCTTACATCGTTCTAGAACTAATTGCAGGTGATTCAGACACTCGGAGAAGGTTAGGCCAAAAATAGAAAAGTCATCCATAAAAATTTCTAGAAATCATTCTATCATATCTGAAAACATGCTGATCATGCATCTCTGGAAGGTTGCCGGTGCATTACATAGTCCAAAGGGCATTCGTCTATAGGCAAAAGTACCAAATGGACATGTGAATGTAGTCTTTTCTTGATCTTCAGCGGCTATGGGGATCTGGTTGTAATCGGAGTATCCATCAAGAAAACAGTAAAACTCTTATCCGGCTAGTCTTTCCAACATTTGATCAATAAATGGCAAAGAAAAGTGATCTTTTCTTGTCGCAGCATTCAACTTTCTATAGTCTATACAGACCCTCCATCCCATTTGGGTCCTAGTTGGGATAAGTTCGTTTGCATCATTTTGGACCACTGTTACCCCAGATTTCTTGGGTACTACTTGAACTGGGCTTACCCAAGAGCTATCAGAAATAGGATAAATTATTCCACTATCTAGGAGTTTCAGAATCTCCTTTTTAACTACATCCTTCATAACTGGATTAAGCCTTCTTTGGGCTTCTCTTGTTGGTTTAGCCTCTTCCTCTAAGTATATTCTATGTTGAACTATAGAAGGGCTTATTCCTTTGATATCTGCTATGGTCCAACCTATTGCTTCTTGATTTGCTTTTAGAACTGACACTAACTCCTCCTCTTGCTTGGAATCTAGGTCTGATGCAATAATTACAGGCAAAGTTTCTTTGGGTCCTAGATATGCATACTTGAGATGTTCTGGGAGGGGTTTCAGTTCTAAAATGGGTGCTTCCTCTATCGATGGTTTAGGTGATGATTTCACCATCTCAATGATTGGTTCAGTAGGAAGTGTCGATTCCTGATTAATCTGATTTTCTTTAAGTATTTCATTGACATCCTCAGACTTATGGATTAACCAAGGATTAGACTCTAGGTCGACTTCATCATCACTAATGTCAATGGATTCATAAATACCATCTTGGACTACATTGACATCAGCATGAGAAGAAGATTTCTGTTCTAAGTTAAAAACATTAAGCTCAATGGTCATATTCCCAAAGGATAACTTCATTAGACCATTTCGACAATTGATTTCAGCATTGGCCGTAGCTAAGAATGGTCTTCCTAAAATGACAGGTATATGTCCTTTAGGATTCGCAACTGGCTCAGTCTCTAAAACAATAAAATCTACAGGGAAAATAAAATTTTCAACCTTTATCAGAACATCCTCGACCATTTCCTTAGGGATCCTGAGAGATCTATCGGCTAACTATAATGTGATCCCAGTAGGTTGAAGTTTTTCTAATCCTAGTTGTTCATACACCGAATATGGAAGGATATTCACACTAGCTCCTAGATCTAGCAAGGCCTTTTTTATATTGGTTTCTCCAAAAACACAAGAAATTGTTGGAGCTCCAGGGTCCTTATATTTAATTGGCACATGGCTAGATAGGTATGAACTGACACTTGCAGCCAAAAATGCTTTCTTTGGTACATTAGTGGTCCTTTTCCTAGTGCAAAGATCTTTTAAAAATTTGGCATAAGTTGGAACCTGATGGATTATATCTAAAAGAGGAATATTAACTTGGACTTGTTTAAATACCTCTAAAATTTTGTCTAAATGTTCAGATTTATTGGATTTCAGTCTGTTTGGAAAAGGAGCTCTAGGACTTTTAAGTACTGGACTAGGTGAATTTTCAGTTTCTGGTGCTTGAGGTTGAAAGGTAGTAGTTTTAGAAGGTGACTCGGCAGATGAGTCATCTATATCATCAAGTGCAACTACCTTATTGTCTATTTATTTTTTGATCTTAAGGTATGAATGGCATTTACACCATTAACTTGGTTTCCTTGTTGGGGTCGTGGACCATTTTGGTTCCTAGGATTTGGCTCAGGTTGGCTAGGTAACCTACCATGTTCTCGTTCACTAATGGTCGAAGCCAGCTGACTTACTTGCATTTTCAGACGGGCTATAGCTTGGGTGTTATTATTTATGAGTTGACCCGTGATTTGCATAAAGCTGGTATGTGTCTTCATCATGGCTTCTAGGCTTTTCTCTAAAGAGGTATTTTTTTTGTCATTATTATGGAAGCCTGGCGGATTGTTCATTACTGGGTTGGACCTTAGATTTTGCTGATTGAAATTTGGATTGCCTACATTAGGATTCTGGGACCATGAGAAATTCGGGTGATTCCTCCAACCTGGGTTATATGTGGGTGCATAAGGATTGTTCAATGGTCCTTGATAGGTGGCATTCACCTGTGCACACTCATTCGAGTAGGAACATTCTTCTAAGACATGGTCTGGTGCATTGCACCCTTTACACATGGGTGCAGATATTTGATTTACATTGGCTGGTCTCTGTAATTCTAAGGCTTCCAATCTACGTGTTAAGGTTGCAATCTTGGCCTCTGATGCTAGGGTTGGTTGAATTTGATGCATTCCTCCTCTTGAAGGTGTAGCTTTATCAGGTTTTCTAGTTGTTTCCCACTGTAAATTTTTTTCGGCTAGGTCTTCTAAGAATTGCAAGCTTCAGTAGTTTCTTTGTCCATAAATTGGCCTTGGCACATGGACTCTAGCATGGTTCTTGAGTTTGAATCTAACCCCTCATAGATGATCTGGCATAGTCTCCAAGTTTTTATTCCATGGTGTGGACATTGGTCAAAGATCTTGAAACGATCAAAGTACTTCCAAAATGATTCACCAGCTAGTTGGTAAAATTGATTTATTTCATTCCTAATCCTAGCTGTTTTATGATGGGGGAAATACTTTTTTAAAAATGTTCTCACAAAGCCCTCCCAGGTAGTGACAGAATAGTTTGGCAGACTATAAAGCCACTTCTTAGCATTGTCCTTAAGGGCAAAGTTGATTAATCTAAGTTTGACCTCATCCTCTGTTAATTGCAGTTTCATGGTTGCACATACCTCCTCAAATTCTCTAATAAATATATAAGCATCCTCTAATCCTGTGAATTTTGGAAGCATATTTATGATTTGAGGTTTGATTTCAAAATTGTTAGCTGTGGGTTGTGGCAACCTGATACAAGATGGTTGGATGGAGCCAACTGGATAACACAAATCCTTAAGGGTCATGGGTTGGATTGGTTCAGCCATTCGAACAACAGGAATTGACTCAATTCTAACTAGACGACCCGACACTCTTCTCCACACACGAGGTGTACGGTTCTCGATTTTATACAATTTTTTTTTTTATAAAATTTTTATGTATAAGGAAAAGAAAGAAAAGAGAAAAAGTTCTAAAGAGAAGATCCTAAGGAGTCCTAAATCTAAAGAAAAGTAACCAAATTAATTTAAATTTTAATTTTTTTTTTTTCAAACAAGTGAATCAATAAATTAAACTCAATCTATCCTAGGGTTAACCTAAATCTAGACAGCTCCTAACTTGTTCCAAGATGACCCTTCAAGCCTTCCAAGTGGAGATTGATCAACTAGTTAGCCAGGTAAGTATAAGAGGTGGGAGGTTCACTCATCGTTGCCTTTCTAGACACCAAACGAGTTGGCCAGGCCAGCAACTGAACCAATTTAACAAACCACCCTCAGGGACTTGCCTAGACACCAACTAATCAAACAACTCAAACTTGGTAGAACTCTTAGGGTTCCTTGTCCTATTGAGCTCGAATTCCTTAAGGTTGACGTCTAATTGATTTTAAGATTAAAGGTCTAGGTAATGCAATATGATGGAGATGGTTTTTGGGCTAAGGAAGGGTAATGAAATCCCCACCTTATCTTGTTAATGGGTTGATGCCCTTAGATTAATTATGAAAATGCAAATGCAAATAAACAAGATGACCAAGAATGTAAAAGATTTTAATTTAAAATTTTTTTTTTAATTTTGATATTTTACTTCACGATTATGAAATGTCTTTTGTTTTGTTTTTTTTTTTTTTTTTGTGATTAAGTAAATTCAAATGATTAGGTCTAAAGAAAAGTAATTAACTAAAAATAATAAAAGAGAAATTAGAAGCGTACCTGAGTTTTCCAGCAATCACCAACTAAATATAGAAACCTAAAGGAAAAAGAAAGAGAGTTATAAAGCACGAAGAACAAATATTTGAAAATAATTTAAAACGCCAAATCCCCGGCAACGGCGTCAAAAACTTGATGTGCAAATCTTAAAATTTGTAAATAAAATCGCAAGCGCACGGTGTGCAGAGTAGCACGACCAGCGAGTACGGGTCGATCCCACAGAGACTTGATTTAAAAATGATTTTCAAATCTATGCTCAAGCGAGCTTTAACAAAAATTGAAAGTCGAAAGTTGTTTGCTAAAGACAATAAGACTAAGGATCTAGGATTTTTGAATCCACTAGATCTAGATTAGGGAATTCTACCTAGAATTTTTCTTATTGATCCTAACGACTACTCCTCTTGTCTTTCCCAAGCATAGATTATGAAAGGACTAAGGCCCAACGATAACCCATCAAGATTTTTTACAAGGGAGTAGTAACTAGGATCTCTTAGGGTTTTCTCCTCCTATGCACTGAATCAAGCATGAACTATGAAGGGACTCTGACCCAACTGTAGTTCATCAAAAATTCTTGATAAAAGAGGAAGAAAAAGAAACCCTAAGAAAAAGAAAGAACCCTATGTAAAATTCCTACTCATGATCTAGCTTCATCGCAAACCCTAGAAGGGATGCTTAGCTAGACATGATCTAAATCTACTTGCAAAATTTAAATGCAGAAAAATAAACTACCCTAATTTCATAAATTAAACTATCCTAATTGCATAAAATTAAATTGCATAAATTAAACTATCCTAATTGCAAGAAAAATAAATTGCATAATGTAAAGAGATGAAATTGCATAAAAATAAGATTTTATATAAAAAAATTTATTACAAAAATCTCAAAGCTCGAGGCTTGAGAAGAGAGCTAAAAACCCCACTATCTAGGGTTACAAGCTTGATCGGAAGGAAGAATACATAAAACAAGGGCCTTTGGGGCTTTTTATAGGCATTTGGGGGTTATAAGGTTTTCAAAACTTTAGATATGGGACTAAGAGGTTTTAGAGGGTTGTTAGGGGGGTTTATGGTGCGCCGATGGGTCCATGGTCCATGCGCCTATTGCTGTGGACCAGGCGGCTAACCAGATCACCAAATCAGTTGATTTTTGATCAATTTTGATCTGATTTGACTCGGGTTTGACCCAATTGAGTCTTCTTTCTTCATTCTTCAATTCCTGGGTCAATTTAACTTCGTTTTGCATAAAATTTGCGCCGTTGGAATCCTCTTTCCTTGTTCTTTCTATTGATGATCTCTTCTTCTGTAAAATATAATAACAAGTATCAATTTCTTAATAAAGTTAGATAATTTAGATATTAATTGATACTTTTTATGTCAATTTGTGACATAAATCACTAAGCCACTTACCACTCTCAAGTTCAAGCACTGTTTGTAATTGGTTCATGTAGATGCTGAGCTAGACCCTTAGGAGCATTGTTGAAGGAGATGGAGGTGAGTTGACCATTTTATGTTATAATTTGATGGAATTCAAATCAATGTGGAGTTCTGTTGAGTGTGGCTTGAATGTGATGTGACTCACAGTATCAATCTGATCTATTTTGGACTTTAGTTGGTCCGTTTGGATATTTTAATCTTTTTTTTTATATATATTATAATTACATCTTTTATTATAAGAGAGGTTATTTTTTATTATTTGAGCCATCGTATACTCTTTGTATTCTATCTTGATTGATATAGTGAAATATCTCTCCATCTTTGTTCGTGGACTAGTCCTTAAAGCTGAATCACATAAATTATTATATTTTATTTTTTTAAAATATGATTATTTATTATTATTTCTGATTTCATATTAATTAACTGATAATCTTATAACAGTGAGAGTTTGTTTGTTAGAGTGCATGAACATGAAATTTGCAGGAGCTTGGGCACTCATGTGTGTTCACTTGTGGGACTATTCACACTTTGTAGATTACTCTACCTTTCCTATCTTCACTTTGGATGGTGGGCACTCACTACCAAACAGGGGCCTTGGGCTTGGGATTAGATTCCATTTGCGAAAGGGAAATGGAGGTCCGACTAGACAACAAGGAGCTATGCACGACTCAGCATTACTGGATGCCATCCTCTGGGGAGAGGACTGTCCTTGTCCTTTCCCACCCGTCCTTGTTAGTCCATGTATTCTTATTTTATTTGCATCCACAAAGATTCTCTCCTGGGGCAACTTTCCCGTAGGATTTGAATGCCTGCTCAAACCCAAAACCCATCGCATCCGTCCATGTATGGCGTTGCACCTGCTTGTCGCTTTTGATCGGTGTAATGCCTTGCATGAGCAGATGAGATGACGCCACGAGAACGATCAAACAGCGACTCCAGCACCTGCAAGTTTCTACGACCAAACATCTATTTTATCATACAGATCATATTCGTGCTTAAAGTTTTTTTGATATAAATTAATTAATAGAAGTTAAAACAAAGTTAGGAAGAGATAAGGCCGTCATTTTCCATCAGTACAATTCTTGGGAGCAGTGTTGTTGTATCTACTAACTATGATGATTTCTATAATGAAATGGTACGGTAACGAAGTAGCTAGTGCAGAGTGGGCCAAGTTTCTACCCTTAATTTGATGCTTTTGGTTCCAAAGTGTGCATCAAAGTGAAAAGGAACATTTGGATCTGAATATAGATTGAAGGTACCATGAGAGAAAAAATTTGTGCCTGTAAGAGTGACGTCCAAGTAGAAATGCAGTCACGGTACTGTTAAATAGATGAGGAAATCGTCTAGTTATACTGTTAAAGATTTAGTTTGTAATTCTTAAAGAATATGTATATATGTACGTATTATGTGTGCCTACGTTTGCCCTTGTGCATACGGTTAGATTCCAGCACATCATATATATGGGCAGGCAGATGAATATTCTGGAAGCATTCTTATCAAAATAAGGAAGTAATATTGGATTGTTCATTGTTAATCATAAGATTGATTTTAAGCTCCCATTTACATAATATAATCAAACAGGTAGGTTAGTTTAAAAGAGTTTCGGGACAAAAATTTGTAAGGATTTTTAGTTTCTACCATCTATATTATTCTTTCCATTGCATTCGATCGCCAGTCTGCTGCAGGTAGGTTTGTAATAATGTATACTGACAAAGAAACAAGTAATAAGGGTGAAATCCACCTATACTCGCTGATCAAAATGATTTTAGTGAGGACAGAAATCCTGTTGGAGATCTTTTCGTTTCTATGGTTTCACCGAATTTCGAATGCCATGTGAAATGATTCTTTGTTTAGTGAATGTTACATCTCAAAATCAAATGAGTATCCGAATTAAGAGTTTCTTGTCTTTGTATTCTATTGCAAATTACATGTTGGATTTAATTATACATACAGCCGCCTCCTAATTGTTTCAGAAAAATATACAACCTCTTTGACCCCCAAATATGAGTGTAAGTAATCGTTTCTAGTGCCCCCTAATTCCTTGCTACAGGCCGATCAATCCCCCCTTTTTCTTTTTTTTACCTTTACTTTTCCGTGGAAAAAAATCAGTTCATTTATTTTAGATTTTCCAGAACAACAATGAGAGGCCCACCAACCATTTCAAAGAATTAACAAGAAATATCTGTCTGAAAAACTGGAGGGGACACCTCCCAATGTCCAAATACAATCTCCACCAAATGGAGAAGGGGTGCAATTGTTGGACATCAAGGTCCCAATTTGCAAAACTGGTACAACCATCATGGTGTTTTTTCTATTCGATTCTGTGTGATGGATAAAAATCACGTTACAACTGTGCAGCGACTGATGTCATCTTTTACACTCCCATGCCATGATGTTTTTGATATGTTCACTACTAAGTAAGAAAATCTGCTACTATTGGTAAGACATTCTACGAAAATATTTTATTTTAGTACATCTTTCATTTGGAAAAAGAAAATCATTATAGTGCAGTGTCAAGGAAGCATTTGATACAACTTTCAATAGGCGTTCATGTGCTCATTTCTTGGATGGAAGTGACAAGTTTTGCTCACAATGATGGAAGTGTAAAGTAATCAAATTCCTAGATGTGATACAGCAAGTGAAGGGATTTGGAGACGTGCATGAAAGCGACTAACACAACTTTTGACTTGCATTGTTAGTGGAAACCTTGTCCTTATCCAATCTTCCAATATTGAAGGGTCAGGCATCCCTTTATTATTATCCAGTCCGGCCCGTTCCACTTCCCCTTTTACTTTACAACTTTATGCTTGCCAGAACATCAAATAAATCTATACATAATCTACTAGAGATCGTTCAAGCTTTATCCAATTGGCTGTAGTTCTCTTTGGGTCTTTTTTTTTTTGAGGAACTTTAGGTTGAAAACTTTACTAACGAAGAATTTCTGGACCTGCACACTCAATTTAGTGGAAACTCTTTCACAATACACACATGTACACAGTCGCGTGCTCTTTTGGAATATCATCAATCTCACCTTTTTATATTCATAAGAAATTTCTAAGAACTAGGGTTTATGGCCAAATTCATGTGATGCAACGGTGCTCAGCTTGTAAATAAATAAATAAAACTCATGTTGCCTTTTGCTTCTGTGCATTCCGTGCATGTCTTCATTTATCTCTTGCACTAAACGAACTCTCCTAATTCACAGTTCTCGATCCCAAGGGCAGTTAAGAATTCCCTATACCAGGAAAAACCCCTTTTTCTTGCTTGTTTTGGTAGGAGACCCATGCTTATATAAAAATAGATTAAGTTTGAATAGAGTTTCACATTTTGCAACATTTTTTGGATGGGACAGCATTAATGATGAAGGAATAAAGAAAATTATAACCATTTTCTGAAGTCAAAAGACACAGCATTCATCTGGTTTCTTGACTAGTCTTTTAGAAGCCCTGTCAAGGACCATGCATCTTAAGTTCAATCAGTTTAGATTTTAAGAATTTTCTATTCCTGACTGGCAGATTTGCGAGGTCCATTAGGAGACATTTGGACACGGTTTAAAGTTCAGAAGGTATCCTAAGTGTCAAGTAGCTATGGACTGAATGGAGAAGCAATAAGGTAAAAAGAAAAAAAGGTTGGGAGTAGCATCTGTATATTGGTGCATTTGGTTAGAGAGGAGTGCCTGTAAATTTAGTGGAACGAAGCTGTCACTTGCAGTTGTTGCAGAGAATCCGGAGGTGGTTTGTGGAATGATTTAGGGTGAGAAACTGTGAGACTAAGAAGGATGATGAGGGACTGTTTGGAAAAAGAAAGTTGCATATGGGCTAATTTTGTATATCATTTACTGAAGGCGTGAGCTTGACGAGGTTTATCTTCTCTCCTTTCCTTGTGTTGGTTCTGTTGTCTGTTTTTATACAAGTTTCCATTTCTAAATTGTTCGACCTAGCACCATGTTCTTAATTTGATTCAAGAGAAAAACTTTTCTACTCTCTGCTGAAATTAAATGTTTAATGAAAAATATTGCGGTGGCTTCTATGAATTCTCATAGTGCTTGTACCAGATATTTATTCTTTACATATGATATGCCATGTGATGTGAGAGAGGCGGTACTTCATATCGGAACCCGAGAAAGGTACCAATCACCTCATGCCACATGGCATAACAGTTATGAAGAGAAAATCTTTTATACCATGGTTTAGCCCAAGGAGACTATTCATTATCCTCCTAGATTCTAACCCTCTAATTAGGATACTGTTTCCACTTTAAATTAATATGTCAGTCTGAATTTAATTACAATAAATGCAGTTATAGCATTAGTGGCTTGATTAGATGGTACAATTAATAGATTTCTTTTTTTTTGGGTACAATAAATAGATTTCTTGAATCATTTTGCCTTATAAAGTATTTGCAACTTATACCAGAAACCCAAATAAACGCCATGTCAAACTTTATTACATTTTTTGGTAAAACCAAACTTTATAACATTGAAGACCCAGTGTTATGCCGTGGAGTTGGTCCAATGCTGGTAAGCCATATTGTGCATGTGCTAAACATTACAAATATTTTTAGAGCACATATTGTCGCATGTTGACCAAGACTCTCTAGTTGGAGCGTAGAGACTAACTAAACCCAACTTAATTCACAGTAAGGCCAAATGATCATGACCAAGAGCCATAATGAACCAATCAACCAATTGGCAAGAAGTAGGAACATAAACTGTTTATATATAGCCATGTTGGTTTTTTTTTTTTTAAAAAAACGGGTAATATGGCAATTTATTTTGATATGCTTGGTCTTTTCATGGCAGACAGGATTAGCAGCAACATGGAGAACCACTTGATTGTTACAAAAAGTGTGACTGGTTGAACAGTGAGACATCCAAATCATGAAATAGTTAATGAAGGCATGTAAGCTCACAAACAACACTTGACATTGAATGATATTCCATCAAAGCTGATAAGCAAGATATATAGTTGGTTGTTTCTTAGTGCACCAAGAAATAGGACTAAATCCAGTACTAAATCCAGTTGTTGAGCTTCTCTTAGTTGGGCAACTAACCCTATTAAATCACAATATGCGTGTATAAAGTTGTGGATTTTAGATGGATGGGGGAAAATTCCTTGGTCAGGTAATATAGGACTCAGTAAGCAACATTAATGTGTGGTTTGCAGGTCTCGTGTATAAATTTGACTTATGCAATCAAGTATATGTAAGATAAATTAAGTGATTAACAATTCTCCGATAAAAAGACGGATCAGGTAGAACTCACCATTACGAGGAGTAAGGAGAAAGCTTTTGCTCCATAATAACCGGTAGCCTTTAAAATGTCTAATGTGTATTTTTGTCAAAACAGAAGCTCTTGCTTCTTCACACTTACACCCAAAAAAATGAAGACGACGACTTAGCAACCACAATATATTCCAAGGAAGAATTTGAGGTCACAAGATTTTTGCTACTGAATTTTGGCACAAAAGAAGGCCTTGAGACGAAAAAATAAAAAGTGGGTTGTCATTGGTCACAATAATATCATCAGCATACACCAACACATGTTTAGTAGTGCTGGAGCACTGGAAGAAGAAGGAATAATCTACCTTTGGTTTTATGAAACCTGCATCCATCAAGGCACTTGAAAATTTAGTAAATCAATTTCTGAATGCTTGTTTGAGGCCATAAATGGATTTGTTGATGTGAGATATATTAAGCTCCCCCCGGTCAAGAATAACCAAGTGGTAGTTTAATTTATACCTCCTCATGGAGGTCTTATTGTAAGAATGCATTGCTGATGTCTAGCTGATGAAGTGTCTAATATCGAGTGCTTGGAATTGCGAGAAGACATGGAACGCTTGCCAACTTGGCCACCGGAAGCTCTTTTGGTAATCCAAACCCTTTTTTATGTGTGCAGCCCTTTGCCACAAAGAGATCCTTGTAGCACTCAATTTCGACATCGGCTCGATTCCTTCTCTTGAGAAGCCATTTGCAGCTTACACTCAAAAGATAAAACCAATTGGCAGCCAATGCATTTTTAACGGAAGGAAGATGGATAATATTCCAAGTATTATTGGCTTCCAAAACACGGAATTCAGCAGCCAAGGCTTCTTCCATTAGGGCACTCTAACAGCTTGAGAATAGGTGATAGGCTGTGAAGCAGATGCTATGGCAGCTAGCTAGAAAAATAGGTAGGATAGAAAAAGATCATTTGATAGATATTTTGACAAGCAATAGATTGTATGTTTTGAGTCATTCTTTGAAGAATGTTGGAGATGAGGATGATAATAATTAACAATGGAAAACCCATAATCTGCAGGATAGCGAGGTCAACTGGAACGATGAATGTGTGGCGGATCACTAAGAGGTGAAGGTGGCGGAGATGAAAGACACTATGGGACATCTTGGGGATAAAGGTAGAGCGTCTTTCATGTTGGCGGGTACGAATGTTTTAATTAGAGATTAGACACGGAATAACAACATGCCTATATGCAGATCAAGAAATAAAAGGAAAAATTTTTTCATGAAAAATAACGTCTTGACCAGCAAGAAAATTTGTTGACTATTGAGACCTGAGATCATACACTATGTAGCCCTGTTAGCAAAATGGATACCCAGTAAAAATACATTATTTATGAGCTCAGACATCAAATTTGTACTTGTAATTGATGTTATCTGCGTAACAAAAACACTTAAAAAACAGATAAGTGCTTATAGCTGGGTGGGATGTTAAAAAGAACCTCATGTGGGCTTACATTATGTAACAGTGGAGTTGGATGCAAATAAATTAGATATGTTGTGATGGAGACACACGGTCACCAAGAAGATGAAGGCAATCTGGCTTGAAAATGCAATGCACATTCCATTTTAAGGAGGTCCATATGCTTTCCACTTACCCAATTTGTTGAGTCAAACACCAAAATGTTGATGGAGAATATACCATGTTCACGAAAGAATAGTTAAGATCATTTGAAAGGAATTCATGACCATTATCCCTTTTTTCGAGTAAAAGGGAGGTTAGCCCGCCCAATTCATGGCCATTATAGAAAGAATAAACGACATGTCACACCCCCGACTCAGAATATAAATTAAGATAAAATTCGAGGAACGTGAACAGCTATCGCATACCTACAGAGTACTCACCCTATAGGCATGCAAGACTTCCAACCTGATAAAACTCAATATAATATGCAAAATAGTATACTCCAGATAGTGGTAATAGCAGAATAACTGACAATTTTCTATCTCAATTTTGATTTTAATTTTACAATAATCTATATATTTTTATACAACATCACCAAGCACAACTATCTCAAAAATAAACATCTTTTACAGACCGACCTCGTCTCTATACATAACTCCCAAAACGTTAAGATCTAATCTCCAAAAACGGTTCCGGAGTCTAAAAACTATATGTGAAATTTATAAGCTTTATGGTTCAATAAGTAACAGATACATTTATAAAACAGATCTAAATCATAATGATATGTGATTTCAATACATCATAAAATGCAATTTCGATTCGATCAAAATCAAAGTTATAAAATTAAAGATATCTGAGATACAGTCTTATGTCATTTTGTTATAATGCGAAAATCAATAAATAGTACAAAAGTCTAATATATATATCTAGTTCCATAATACTATACTTAACATAGGTACCCACTTCTTTTTGCCCTCAGTCCTTACTATGGCACCATGATATCCCGCGTAATAAAAGATCTCAAAAAGTCCACACTTAGCCCTATGGTGGGCATCTTAAATCCACGCTTACACTCCGTAGTAGATATCTCAAGTCTATTCTTATACCCCATGATGGGTATCTCAAGTTCACGCTTACGTCTTGTGATGAACTTCGCAAGTTCGGACATTATACACAGTAAGTTGAGAGTCAGATGATACATATATCAATGATTATAAATAAATCAAAAAAATTTTATTTTTCGATACGTTTTTATACGGCTTGAATATCATTTGATACAACTTGATACTACTATAATACATATATTCCAGCAAGCTATAATCATAATTCATCAAGCCTGATCTGATCATAGCATGTAAAGTTATTCAATTCAACTCATAAGCTTTAATTCACTAATCAATATATTATAATATATATATTTCAATAATAATTAAATCAAGAATCAATTAAGTGATTCACATCATATCAAGGAGATGATACATAGTAATTTCATGCACAATCGAATCTGATTGCATATATAATAGTCTGTATCATTCCAGATGAATAAAATGATTATTACTCGATTTAGATGAATCATGATAAAATGTAAGTGTTAGTTATCATAACTCGTATCATGCCATAGAAATGATATATAACAATGTCATGCATAATCAGATCTGAATGTTTCTATAGTAATTGGTATTATTTTAATCGAATATGATAATTCTCATTAGGTTTAGATTGATCATGATAACATGTCAGAGATACTTACAATAATTCAAATGGTGTCAAAAGATAAAATAAAGATCCACTTAATTCAAGTCGATTAATCATAAAATATAACTATAACTTACAATTATTGATATTGTATCAAAAGATCATCCAAATATCCATTTAATTCTGATTAATCATAAAATGTAAGTGTTACTTACCTTAAGGATGCGGACCACTGAACAATTAACCATTCTATCATGATTTTTTAGAATCTGATAATCTAGAACTACGGCTAAGTTAACAACCTATATCAATATTTTGGACTACTTTCTAACGACATTCTCAATCTTCTCAAGGCTTCTAATCCTCAGAATTGCTTTATTTTGAAGAAAAAATGAAAGGGAACAGAGATGATACAACACCTTCTCCTTCATCCTTTTCTTTCACAATAGTCTATTTTCATTAATTATTTATCCTACCAAGATTTATCTAAAATTTTTAAATTTCATCCTCAAGTTGACTCAAAGTTAACATCTTCTTATTAAAATTTCAGCTTAAGTTACCTAACTAATAGGAAGATAAAATTCATGGATTACAATAAGACAGAACCAATCCACCGACCAAATAAAGTATCTTTTTTTTTCAAAATTTCTCTGGTACCATACTTTTTAATTTTTATTTTCATTATCCAACTACTCATCTCATCATCTACTAATTTATAATAGGAATCCACTATATATAAGAACCATCTAATATTTATTTTCTAGCTGAAATTAATTGTATTCTAGGAATTCTAAAACCTACCCATTAATCCTTAACTGATAACATTCTAAATAATACAAAAAAATAATTAATATTCTTCTTGTTCAAATTCCCTCATGGTAGTGACCACAACTCGCAGCTGCGACAAGAAGAAAAAAGAGGAGGGAAAAAGAAGAGGAAAGGAGAGAGAAAGAAAGAGAAGAAAAGATTCTGTTCCCTCCCTCCTTTCTTTTTTTTTTCTTTCCTATTTTTCACCCACACCCAACACCCCACACACACACGTGAGAGAGAGAGAGAGAGATCCCCCCCCCACAACACACCTTTTTTTCTCTCTTTTTTTTTTCTTTTTTTTCTTTTTTTCTTTTTCTTTTCCTCTTCCTCTATTTTCTCTTCATTGCTTTCCTGCTCACATGCACATAGAGGAGGGAGAGATCGAGAGCACGGGAGAGGAAGAGAGGGCACGGGAGAGGGAGAGAAGAGAGAGAAAGAGAGATAGTGGGAGAGAGGGAGAGAGAACAAGGGAGAGGGAGAAAAGATAGAGAAGGGAGAGGGCATGTGGGAGGGAGCGAGAGAGGGAGTGCGAGAGAGCATGGGAGAGAGGAGAGGCTTCTGTTACATGAAACAGAGGATGGAAGGAGAGGATTTGGGAGTTTTTTTTTTCCTTTTTTTTCTTTCAGTCAATGGGGGCTTACAGTGGCCTCCGTAAGAAGCCACGGATCCACATGGCATAGGAGGAAAAAAGGGTTGGATGTCACATCCTACCCTCTTTAAATAAATTTCATCCTCAAAATTTATATGTTCATGCTCGAAGCACATCCTCCATTTGTCATTGCTATACCCATATAACTAATTACAAACTCTATTGATAAATTTCATCATCATTGCTCTCATACTAGTCTATGGCTGAAATCTTAATGATGAACCTTACTCTTAAGATTTCTAATCTCTAACTTATTAAAGTTCTTATAAATTTTTAAATATACTTATAAATAGCTAGTTTTACTAAACTTCACATCAACTCTTGATACCAGCATCTAAAACTTAGTATCAAGAATTAAAATTCCTTATTCTGCCCATAAGAATTCTATATTAGCTAGTCTTGGCATTTTTCAAATGTTATATAATTAGGGTACCAACTGATAATCATTTCAATATATTAACCTAGATCATCAAAATTGTCTTAACACTTATACCATTATAGCTTTCCTCCCTTAACCATCTTAATTCCAATTCTAACACTTCATTCAAATATCAAATTTTCTAAAACCCTACTAATTTTTTCCTTCTTTTTCTTTAACATGTATCGATGTTTATTCCACTAAATTAGAACATCTCCCTTTCTTGATATGCTTGCAACTTGACTGGAATCCTATCTTCTATTTTCATAAGACTACTATAATCAGCATATACTTAGCTTCTTCCAAAAATAATAACTCGATTCTTACTCACTAGATGCTTCTCTCATGATCCACTTATTACTAATTTTCAAAGTCCCAAATAAATAATAATATTAAATCTAATCATCTTTTAAGTTTTATCACCATATATCTTTAACGTTGGACCTTCAGTCCTTTTTGCTGGTATCACTAGTTGAAATCAAAGTTTTAGACACTTGTTATTCAATCTATATCCCTTTAGAGAAAATTCTTATAAGAGGATTTTATTATTTTATAACTATCCACATATTTATACTATAACTTATGCAGAGGATTGTATATGTATAACAGAATTTAACTTATGCTTAATATGTCATTTCTAGTTCATTTCAAATCCTAGATTCATTTCTAAGTTTCTTAAGAATGTTTAATCAACTATCAATAATATAATTAAAACATATTAAGATATTTAGCTAATCTTAATAATTTTTTAATAATATAATGACTATGGAATCCTCCAATATAAAGCAGAATTTGAATAAATTTAGATCGAGATATCAAGTATAATATAAACTCATCCCATGCGATAGTAAATCATACATTTTTCTACTCTTTCTTCTTCGATCAATTTTCTTCAGATGATGATTCAGTATCTGGAGGGAACCCTTATCTCAGTCTGTTTATCTAATGCCGAAGAGCAGAGTATTCAATGATATGCCTTTAATTTATATCTCTCAGTCTATCATAATCCTACCTTAACTGCTGCAGTTCGACATTTATAACAATATACTTAGCTCTTACCCTTCGAAAAAAATATTTATAATATTTTTATCTGAAAAGTTAACATTTCGTATTTTGAAGTGAAATCGATGCTTTAGGATTTTAAAAGCATATGTTGCTGCCTGCTCTTCAAATTTTAATTGTTCCACACCAGAAGGATCCATAATTCTTATTACTTTCTGAGGTTGATTTTCTCTACTAACCATGATATCAACAAAAGATTTAACAAACTATCCTTCATTTATCTCTGCACTATATATTGATCTGACAATCTTAACTTTCTTATTACCTCTGCTAATATTATCTTCGGGGATATATCAATATTATCTTCAGGGATATATCTATTATCTCAATTATCTACAATTAATATCATAAAATTAATCGCTTATATGAAATAATTTTTTATCAAAATAAAATCTATAAAATAATAATCATACAATTGACTATTTTTTTCTAAGATTGTTTCTCATATAATTATACACCAAAATTTTTACCTAACCAATAGGTTACACCCACCACTTGCTCACTATATTATTCTAATCCATTCTAATTTTTGAATATTCTAGTTGCACTTGTTCAGATTACTATAGATATTTAAATCCATCTCATCCCCTTTATCGCAATCCTAAATCATATCTCACATATCTAAATCCTACTGTAATCCTTAATTTTCAATCCTCTATTCTCCAAGATTGCAGTACATAAGTTCTTTCTCTCCAATCAACCTTAACATTCTATATAACAAAAATAACAATACCCACATATTTCATTCTTCAGGAGAATTATTAATCATATAAATGTACACTCCTGGCTTATGCTACTAGATAAAATATCAATAATTTATAATTATCAAAATTACGTAAATGGTAATTAACAGACCACCTCCAGTATAATGATAATCTTTGATCATAAAAAAATTTTCTAATACCGTAATTATTAGTATTATACTACCAATATTCATAATACAAAATCAACAACTATACCTAGAATGACAAAGATTAGTTTTCACATCTTATTGTCTAATAACTATCCTACTGACACTCAACACATGCATTGATTCTAATATCTTCCTATTCACTAAACATATACTCTGATACCACTTTAACTATCATGCTCCCAACTCAGAATATAAATTAAGATAAAATTCAAAAAATATGAATAGCCATCGCATACCTACAGAGTACTTATCTTATAGGCATACAAGGCTTCTAACCTGACAAAACTCAATATAATATGCAAAATAGCATACTCCAAGCAATGGTAATAACAGAACAACTAACCATTTTCTATCTCAATTTTGATTTTAACTTTCTAATAATCTATATCATTTTTATACAATATCACTAAATACAACTATCCCAAAAATAAACATCTTTTACAGATCGACCTCGCCTCTATACATAACTCCTAAAACGACAAGGTCTGATCTTCAAAAATGATCCCTGAGTCTAAAAATCACATGTGAAAGTTTATGAGCTTCACAGCTTAGTAAGTAACAATACATCTATAAAACATATCTAAATCATAATAATATATGATTTTAATATATCATAAAATGCAATATCGATCTAATCAAGATCAAAGTTATAAAATTAAAGATATCCAAGATATAGCCTCATGTCATCTTTGTCATAATTGAAAATCAATAAATAGTACAAAACCTAATATATATATATATAATATATATATATTTTTTTTTTTTTTTTTTATATTATATATATATATATATTCAATTCCATAATACTATGCTTAAGCATGGATATCCATTTTTTTTTATTCTCAACCCTTACTGTGGTGCCACAATACCCTCCGTAGCAAGGGATCTCAAAAGAATTCACACTTACGCCCCATGGTGGGCATCTCAAATCCATACTTATGTTCGATAGTGGGTATCTCAAGTCCATGCTTATACTCCGAGGTAAGCTTCTTAAGTCCGGATATTATAATAGTAGGTTGAGAATCAGACGATACATATATCAATAACTATATATAAGTTAAAGAATTTTTTTCTTTTTGATATAGCATGTACAGTCATTCAATTCAACTCATAATTTTAATTCACTAATCAATACATCATAGTATATATATTTCAATAATAATTAAATCAAAAATTAGTTAAGTAATTCACATCATATCAAGGAGATGATACATAGTAATTTCATGCACAATCGGATCTGATTGCACATATAATAGTCTGTATCATTCTAAATGAATAAAATAATTATCACTCGATTTAGGTGAATCATGATAAAATATAAGTGTCACTTATCATAACTTGTATCACGCCATAGAGATTATATATAACAATATCATACATAATCAGATCTGAATATCTCTATAATAATTGATATTATTTTAACCAAATATGATAATTCTCATTTGATTCAAATTGATCATGATAACATGTCAAAGATACTTATAATAATTTGAATTATATCAAAAGATAACATAAAGATCCATTTAATTCAGATCGATTAATCATAAAATATAATTGTTACTTACAATAATTGATGATATATCAAAAGATCATCCAAATATCCATTTAATTCTGGTTAATCACAAAATATAAGTGTTACTTACCTCAAAAATGTGGACCACTGAATAATTAACCACTCTATTACGATTTTTTGAAACCTGATAATCTACAACCACAGCTAAATTAACAATCCATATCAATATTTTGGACTAGTTTCTAAAAGACATTTTCAACCTTCCTAAGATTTCTAATCCTCAGAATTGCTCTATTATGAAGAAAAGAAAGAAAGAGAACAGAAAGGATACAATACCCTCTACTTCATCCTTTCCTTTCACAACAGTCCTATTTTCACTAATTATTTACCCTACTAAGATTTATCCAAAATTTTTTAAATTTTTTTTCAAGTTAACTCATAAGTCAACATCTTCTTATTAAAATTTTAGTTTAAATTATCTAGCTAATAAAAAAATAAAAATCATGAATTACAACGAAGCAGAATCAATTTACCCATCAAACAAAATATTCTTTTTTTTTTCAAAATTTTTATGTTATCATACTTTTTAATTTTTATTTTCATTATCTAACTACTCATCTCATCATCTACTAATTTATAACAGGAATCCACGATATATAAGAATTATCTAATATTTATTTTCTAGCAAAAAAGAGGAAGAAAAAAAGAAGAGGAAAGGAGAGAGAAAGAAAAAGGAGAAAAGATTCTGCGCCCTCCCTCCCCTCCCCGTTTTGTCTCTCTCTTTTTCTTTTCCTTTTTTTTCTTTCTTTTTCTTCTTCTTCTTTTCCTCTTCCTCTGTTTTCCCTTCACCGTTTCCCCACTCACACACACACAGGGGAGGGAGAGAGAGCACGGGAGAGGGAGAGAGGGCGCGGGAGAGGGAGAGAAGAGAGAGAACGCGGGAGAGGGAGAGAGAACGCGAGAGAGTGCTAGAGAGAATGGGAGAGGGGAGAGGCATCTGTTACACGAAACAGGGGAGGGAAGGAGAGGGTTTGGGTTTTCCTTTCTTTCCCCTTTTTTCCTTTTTTTTTTCCTTCAGTCGGTGGGGGGCTTACGGTGGCCTCCGTGAGAAGCCACGGATCCACGTGGCATAGGAGGGAAAAAGGGGCCGGGCGTCACACGGCATGATGATCGAACTGAGTTTGATCATTTGAATGAAATTTTTCAAAAATGTTGGGCTCCAGATTTAAAGCACATGAAGTATATCCATGTGGAATGACTTAGATCATCAATCATAGTTGAGAAAGAAAATTGTGCTCCATTTAAAGGACAAATAGAATGTGATCGCCAAATATCAACAAGAATCAAGTCAAAACAATTATTTATCATCATGGAACTGGGAGGAAAACGTAATTTAGTAGGTCTTGGTGGAGGACAAACGTGACAATGGCAAGTAGTAGAAAAGCTGGCATCTTTATTAGTTTTTTTTTTTTTTCTTGTTTTTTTGCCCGAAAGGACATCTTTATTAGTGGTAGCAAGACTTTAGTCATGATAATAGATGGGTGACCCAAACACCAATGCCAAAAAATTGAGTTGAGAAGTCAAAAAAGCAGCAGCAGCCTTGGCTTGCAAAAAATTGTGTCCTCTATGCTATCTACCCACCCCGCATCATCTTCTTCAAGTGAAGGTCTTGCAAGATATAATAGTGGGGAGAGAAGGTTACAGCATAGTTGAGATATCTTGTGATTGCACTGACATAAAAGATTGTAGTGAAAGCTAGGCACTCTAAGGACATGAGAAAGTGGAAGAGTTGATGGCAAGGAGGCGTTAGTAATCTTAAAAATGGGAACAAAAACATAATTAAGCAACCTAATAGGACCTGAGGATGAATGATGAAATATCTTTTTCCAGAAAAGATAACGCATCATATGATTTGTTGCTCTTGTATCTATAATCCAGGACTGGAGAAAGAAGAAACTATGCTGCTAGAGAATGTGCCCACCATATTTTAACTTGATTTTCAGTTATCCAAGGAGAGAAAATCCATTAATTGTATTAGGAATGTACATTGCCTATATATCAGGAATATACAGAATATTAGGAATGTACATTGTCTAGAATATCTTTTTACAATGGCATGTTACAGAATATTAGGAATGTACATTGTCTAGAATATTGTCTAGAATATTTTATAATTACTATGGCATGTTTTTGAATTAGGAAGATTACGTGATTGATACCGTGATCTCTCCAATTTCCTGCCTGTTTCTCTTTTCTTCATCTCTATATATGGATGTACATATCATAGTGAAATACAAGAAAAAGATATCTTCTTCATTTTTTTATGTTTCTCCTCCTTTTTCTGAATCTCTCAGGCTTTTCTTTTACATGGTATCAGAGCGGGGTCGCCATTGATCCAAGTCTTTTCCTCGATTAAGCGCTTACAGCAGATTGTTGCTGAAGCGTCCTCTTGCACGTAGCTGGAGGCAAATAGTTGCTACATCTTGTCCTCATCAACATGTCCGATCAAATCGATCAGAGCACCACAATCGAATCTATGGTGGATGGTTCGTCATCGACCTTAAATGCTGCGCATGATCCGGCATCTCCCTATTTCATCTCACCTTCAGAGAATCCTGGGAATGCCCTTGTGACATCTCTACTCAAGGGACCGAACTATCCTGCATGGCGAAGGGCCATTATCACTGCTCTTCGAGCCAAACGAAAAATTCAGTTCGTTGATGGGACACTTGCACGACCTATAGATGGATCGCGGGATCATTTTCTCTGGGATACGTGCAATTCAATGGTGATGTCATGGATCTACAACTCTGTTGTACCAGAAATCTATGATAGCATCTTTTTTTTTGAAAGTGCTCGAGATATTTGGATCGATCTTGAGGAAAGATACTCTCAAGGTAATGCTCCTCGCATTCATGAGTTAAAGACTCAAATCTGGAGTTTCAGGCAAGGCAATGATATGACTATTGCCACTTATTATGCCCATCTTCGTGGCTTGTGGGAGGAACTTACGGCTTATTCCAAGGTGCCGACTTGTTCATGTGGAGCCACTAGAGAGATCCAAGTTGAGAAAGAAGAAGAGAGACTACATCAGTTTATTTTTGGTCTCAAGGACTCCTACGACACGTTGCGAGATCAGTTGCTGTCCATGGAGCCATTACCAACAGTTAATAAGGCATATGCCTTATTGATTCGAGGTGAAAAGCAGAAAGAAGTCGCCGCTGTTCGAACTTCTCAACCCGAAGCCGCATCTCTCGCTGTTAAGCCCATGACAGAAAGGGCGAATAAAGAGATCGGCTCCAAGGAAAGGAATAAAAAATATTTTCGATGCGACTACTGCAAGAAGACAGAACATACCCGTGATAGATGCTTCGAGCTAATCGGGTACCCACCTGGATGGCAATCCAAAGATCGAGTTAAGGGTAGAGGCAATGGAGCCGAAACCGGTAGTCAGCACCAAGGAGAGGTTGCCGTGAATGCTACTACACCATTGAATACAGACAGAATCTCTCCAATACCGGGTCTTTCTCCTACACAATATCAGCAACTTATTTCCTTTCTTGGACAAGATAAGACTCAAAGTGCCGTAAATTTTGTTGGTAAGGCCTCTCTTGATTCTTTTCATCATTCTTGGATCCTTGATAGTGGTGCTTCCGAACACTTAACCTTTTGTAAGTCCTTTCTTCATGATATTGAGCATCTTGACAATGCACTCCCAGTTACTTTACCTAATGGAGTCAATATGCCTGTACATTCATATGGTGATGTTACTTTGACCAATGATATTACCTTGCATCGTACTTTATATGCTCCTAATTTTACTTGCAATCTTGTTTCAGTAAGCAAACTTGCTCGAGAACTTAATTATGCTGTTCTCTTCTTTCCCACATTTTGTACTCTACAGGACCTTGCCACGAGGAAGCTGATTGGATTGGGTGAACTCCGGGATGGTCTTTACTACTTCAAAGGCTTGGCAATACGTCCTGCACGGACAAATAAAGTCAATGTTTCGATTAATCTCTGGCATGCTCGGTTAGGATATTGCTCTTACAAGCGTTTGAAACTTGTTCCTTTTCTTTCAAATACTTCTTTTGATTCCATAAATAATTATTGTGACATTTGCTATCGTGCAAAACAGACAAGAAAGTCTTTTTCCTTGAGCATTAATAAATCTGCTTCCCCATTTAATTTAGTTCATATTGATATATGGGGACCATATCGCACCCCATCACACACAGGAGCTCATTTCTTTCTCACTATTGTTGATGATTGCACAAGGGCTACTTGGGTTTATCTATTACAAAGAAAATCCGAGGCATACCAATGCTTTGTTAATTTTCATGCTATGGTCAAAAATTATTTTGATGCCAACATTAAACACATACGTAGTGATAACGCTCAAGAGTTTGTAGCCGGACCATTGAAATCACATCTTCTAGAATATGGGATTATATCACAAACTTCTTGTGTTGGGACACCAGAACAAAATGGGGTGGTTGAGCGTAAACATCGACATCTATTAAATGTTGCCCGTGCTCTAAGATTTCAAGCCAACTTGCCTGTGTCATTTTGGGGAGAATGTGTTTTGACTGTCGCCTATTTAATTAACTTGACACCTACACCAAAATTGAATGGCAAGAGTCCCTACAAACTCTTATTTTATAAACCACCCACCTATGATCATTTGAGAGTTTTTGGTAGCCTTTGTTATGTGCATGAGACGTCCAGTGATAAATTTCAACCTTGTTCTCGTGCTTGTGTGTTCGTTGGATACCCTCTTGGTCAAAAGGGCTATCGTGTATATAACCTTGAAACTCATGAAATATTTACTTCACGAGATGTTATCTTTCATGAGAAGATGTTTCCTTATTCTCAAACATTACCTTCTTTTTCTATTATACCTTCTTTTTCACAACCAAATCAGACTGATTATGATGTAGGATTTCCTTTGGCAACCAATAATTTACCTCATGTACCTAATTTGGGTCAGACCCAAGGACAGATTTCAAACCCTATTCTTTCTCATGAGTCAGATCAAACACAAACCAATTCCATTGATTCGAACCAAATGTCAAGTTTGAACAAGACTCTTGATGCAATCGACACTATCTCTCCTGAGCAGGCTTCACCTTCTAAGACCATTGGACCTAATTCACGGCCCGTCAGAGATAGGAAGCAACCCGTTCGATTACAGGACTACATTGTTGATGCCCCAGGAGTGGGGAGATCCCCGGACACATCCGCCAATTCAGTGACCTCAGGTAAGCCTTATCCTATTTCTTGCTACCTTACTTATTCTAAGCTTAATGCTTCCCATCGAGCTTTTATTTCAGCTATTACCTCTCATAAAGAACCTAAAATCTTTTCTCAAGCCATTAAGGATCCTAAGTGGCGAGAAGCAATGGGGGCTGAGCTCACTGCTCTCCAGCAAAATGGCACTTGGACTTTGGAGCATCTACCACTCGTGAAGAAACCCATTGGATCGAGATGGGTATACAAAATTAAATACAAGGCCGATGGTTCTATTGAGCGATACAAGGCTCGGTTAGTGGCAAAGGGATACACACAAATAGAAGGCCTTGACTATACTGAGACTTTTGCTCCGGTGGCTAAATTGACTACAGTACGGTGTCTCTTAGCTGTTGCTTCCGCTAAACATTGGCAGTTACATTAGTTGAACGTCAACAATGCTTTCCTTCATGGCGATCTTCATGAAGAAGTATACATGACACCTCCGCCAGGATTTCTAAAACCAAGTGACACATGTGTTTGTCGGTTGCGTAAGTCTCTTTATGGACTCAAGCAAGCATCAAGACAGTGGTTTGAAAAGTTCTCCCACTCCTTGCTCCAATATGGTTGTACTCAATCTAAAGCCGATCACTCTCTGTTCACCAAACAGGATGAGGACTCTTTCATTGCCATTCTTATTTATGTGGATGATATGATTATTACAGGGAATAACCCTTCGAAATGTCAGGCACTGAAACAATATTTGCAAGACAAGTTTCACATTAAAGACCTGGGCAACTTAAAATATTTTTTTGGATTAGAAGTGGCACGATCACCTTCGGGTATATTTGTATCACAACGAAAATATACTCTTGACATTCTCTATGAGACCGGAATGATTAGGACCAAGCCCACAAAATTTCCTATGCAGCAACATCTCAAGCTCACGGTGGATGATGGAAAACTACTTGACGATCCAAGTCCATATCGTCGATTGCTGGGACGACTCATTTATTTGACTATCACTAGGCCTGATATTGCATACTCGGTTCATATTCTGACACAGTTTATGCAATCTCCTCGGCAATCACACTTAGACGCAGCCTTCCGTATTTTACGATATTTGAAAGGGTCTCCAGGTCAAGGCATATTTTTTTCAAGTGTCAACACATTTCAGTTATATGCCTATTGTGATGCAGACTGGACAGGATGTCCCATGACAAGGCGCTCTACTACAGGTTTCTATGTTTCCTTAGGAGATGCTCCGATTTCTTGGCGTGCTAAGAAGCAGACAACAGTGTCTCGTTCCTCTGCAGAGGCCGAATACCGGGCTATGGCACACACTATCAGTGAATTACTATGGCTTCGAGCCCTCTTATCCGACCTCAGTGTTTCACATCATGGTCCCATGTTCCTTTATTGCGATAATCAAGCAGCTTTACACATTGCTGCAAATCCTGTGTTCCATGAGCGGACCAAACACATAGAAATTGATTGTCATTTTGTCAGAGAGCGACTACAATCTCAAGACATTGCTACACGATATGTTCCTACACATTGTCAGCTTGCAGATATCTTTACCAAAGCTCTCGGCTGTGATCATTTTCAAGAGATTCTATGCAAGTTGGACATTCGAAATCTCTATGCGCCAACTTGAGGGGGACTATTAGGAATGTACATTGCCTATATATCAGGAATATACAGAATATTAGGAATATATATTGTCTAGAATATCTTTTTACAATGGCATGTTACAGAATATTAGGAATGTACATTGTCTAGAATATTGTCTAGAATATTTTATAATTACTATGGCATGTTTTTGAATTAGGAAGATCACGTGATTGATACCGTGATCTCTCCAATTTTTTGCCTGTTTCTCTTTTCTTCATCTCTATATATGGATGTACATATCATAGTGAAATACAAGAAAAAGATATCTTCTCCATTTTTTTATGTTTCTCCTCCTTTTTCTGAATCTCTCAGGCTTTTCTTTTACAAATTGGCTGTATTGATCTATGGTAAGTTGGAGGGCAGCATTAGGAGCAACAACAGGTGGAGATTAAGCATTGTCGGCAGCCCAAGGTGTGTGTCAATTTTCACATCGAGTACTGGCTTTTTCCTTTTTTTTTTTTTTTTTTTTTTGGTAAGAAATTTAGGAAGCTATATTAAGAACAGCATAAGAGGTTAATACATAATAGAGATACATAAACCCAAAACTCGAGCCCCATAGATGGAAAGAAGGCCCATACAAACCAACAGTTACAAAAGGAGCTCAAGCCTCCAATAGGTACTACGGCAGACCCCAACTGCAAAAGTGAAAAACGAAGACAAGGTAAAACAGACGGGCAACCATGGAGTGCATTGTAGATGGAGTAGCAGTAATCCCCTATCTCAGAATAAAGCTACGCATGATAAAGTGATGACATAGCATTGGACTAGACTCTGAATCAGATTCCAACATTCCTGTGTATAAGCAAAAGAAATATCAGACGCACAGCCACAAAGGAAAGGATCAAAAGGGTACAGGGAGCAAGACAAAGTAAATGATAGAGAATAGTCTGCACATATTGTCCATAAAACAAAGTCACTGATAAGCTGCAGGGTGGGAGACAAATCAGATATCTTTTCCGTATGCAGCCAGTGAATCATGATACAAAATTGGCACTGAGAAAATAAAACGGAGCAGAAGCGCTGAAATAGTAGCTGGCCTAAATAGTTGACACTGGCACAAGATTCAACTTGGGAACATGATAAAGAAAGAAGCCAAAACATAGTAGAGGACAGCAGAATGACATTGTAGTTGAGAAAGTGGCCATTTAACAATAGCTGCGACCATGTTGAGAAGAAGTTGATGCAACAACCATGCACCAGTACCTGCTAACAATGTAATGAATGGTAAAAAAGGAAATAAGCCTAGCAAGGACCAATGTCGCCTTCATGAAGGATGCATAGGATGAACCAGGAGTGTGAGGCAAAGTAAAATCAAGACCCAAGCAGTTAGGAATAATTTGAATCCAACAAGTGCTCTTTTGGAGGATGCAACCCAATGCCTTCTGATGGAACTGAAGAGCATAATCAATAGATGGAAGCGCTGTTACCACTCTGGAGTATAAGGAATGAGAGCAGATATTTCCAAGCCAGTTAGATAGTTTCAGCATGTGATAGAATAGCCAATGGAGACAACTGGAGCCAAACACCAAGTGCCAAAATACAAAAAACAACGGCACTACATAACAAAGAAGCATAATATGGTAAGAATGAATCTAAAGCTTAACAACGATTGGGATGATAAGAAAACCTAGAGAGTTTATGTAGAGCATAGGAATTTGCTGGCCAAAGCTTCTACCATATATAGTGTATCAAGGGTGAAACCCATACAGTGTACCAAAAGTTAATACACTGAAGATGTTTCAGGAGACCTACCATGATACTTTCAACTGTGCCAATAGGAAGCAAGGTACCTAAAAATCTCTGATGCTATGGCAATACTTGGAGACTATGACGAAGCTCGATAATTTGCATCTGATCATGTTGCAGAATCTATGCAAAGTGAAAAGGCAACGGATCCCCCAAAGAGTGGAAGCAGTCATCTAAAAGAGCTAGTTTAGATAATCAGTCAGCAGCTTGATTTTGTTCCCGATAAATATGGGAAGTGTTGCAAGCTGAGAATAATTTAATAGTAGCCGTGATATCAAAAATGGGAAGCTCATTACATAAAGAAAGATGTGTAATCCAATGAAACACTGTAGGGGAGTCATCTTGTGTAAGGAACTCTTTGTTTATAAAGAATTAAGCTGCTGTTTTCAAACCAAACCAGGGCTGCTAAGAGCTCTGCATAAGGCACAGAACAGGGAGAGATGTGCATACGTTGAGAAAGTAATAGGGTACCATGAACATCCCTTATAACAAAAGCAATACCGGCCCCTTGAGGTTGCACAGCAGTATCAAACTTTAGCATCAGCCCCCAAAGAAAGGAGGCAGCCAAGTAAGAAGGTTAGGAGAAGAAATGTGCCAAGGCACATATATAGAGGTTGCCCCAGATCTTTGACTGGGAGTTAGAAGAACAAGCTTCACTGATATGCAGTAAGAAAAGAGATAATTGACGGACCAATTGCGAAGGAGAGGTAAAAATGCTGCCGAAACACTCTTGCATTATAAGAGTTCTAAATTAACCAAGTCACGTTACCTATCATTGCTTTTATATCATTGCTGTTATCCTATTTTCTGCCTGAGCATGACCTAGCAATACAGTCAATGCTAGCTGTCATTACTCAAATTCGAGATATAACACACGGCCATGCTACCAAAGAATATAGTCCATACTAACACGAAGTCTATCAATTATAGTTAACTAAAATCTATCTTAAATAAAATATAATAAAAGATTCAATTCCATCATTCATCAAGTAATTAAATTAAGATTAGTTCAGAGCATCTAAATCTGAAATCAAATATCAAATCTATGTCTCAAAATTCATAAAATTAACTACAAGCCTATGATCATCCAATAAACTAAGTTTTAACTATAAAATTTTCAAGCTTTTATGCAGACCCTCAGACCTGAATCCTTCATTGTTCCTAATCTTATTCCTCTAAGAAAGAAAAAAATGAAGAGATACAAACTACACTAGCTTAGTAAATAAAACATATGCTTCTTTATTAGACCAAACATAAGTTTTTCTACGATAATACAATATTAAAAAATAATAGATATTATAAAAATAAAGTATTTCACATAATATATAATAAAATAAGTCATAAAGATAATCATGCATGCGTAAACCACGAACATTTTATAAACATAATTCGTAAGTCATTTTTATCATATATTCATGTCATGTTTTAAAATACTGCTCACAGATATTCATGCTAAGGTTACTTTATATCCATGACAAGACCATGTTTCTTAATTAACGAAATTTTTATTTTATATACCTACTTTATAACCATTGACTGGGCTATATTTTTTAAGAATGCTAGCTGGATATCGATCTTTCTAATTTTAAGGATTCGTTCATAGCTATTGAGAGCCTTTAAAATTTTTATATCTTTTTCTTAAAACATATATATACATATATAAAAAAAATAAAAATTCATGCTTCATAAATATATTATTTTCATTAAATAGATTCATGAAATTAATGGTCATAATAAACTATATTTTTTCATATCTCGTATGCTTATCCTTATTTTATAAAAAAATTGATTTCATCAACAAGAGGTTATATGCATGAAAAAAATAAAAATTTAAAAATAAATAAAGAGCATAAGATCCACTTACCACGATCATTCTAGATCTTTAGACTTCACTAGAAAAATCAGATAATCCTATTTAAAATATCAAAAATATGATCAACTTCTATTCGATGAATTCAATAAGATTAAATCACGAAGAAAGAGGATCATTGATCAGATGATCAGTCTGACAGACTGTCTGGACATTGGGATAATTCAGGACTTCTTAGCCAAGGATCAGATCTAAGTAACTCGATCAAAAAATCATGAAGCATAATTAGATTAAGATCAAAAACAATCAACATTATTCATCAATAATAGATTTTAAAGATATTCGATATGGTCAGGATAATTAGTTCGACTGGCTATACGGATAATAAAATTACTTCGAAACTCTTTAGAAAGATTATCTCAAGTTCATACTGAAATTCATAGATTAGATAGAAAGAGAAGGATAGAGTAGAGAGAGAAACCTAGAGAGAAGGAGAGAGAGGCAAGAGAGAGAACATTTCTTTCTCTTTTTTTTTCTTTTTTTTCTTCTCTTCTTCTTTTCTTTTATTTTATTTTATTTTTTCTTCTTGGCCGAATAGGGGATGGTGGTGGCTGGTGGCTGGTCTCTAGAGGATTGGCGACAAGTGGCGACACAAATGGTTGGCATCATTAAGGTAGGAGATGGCCGGTGGCAGTGGTTGCCGGTCAAGAAAATCATAGAAAGATATGAAAACAGGAGATCCGACCATCCCCCCTTCTTGAATTTTTGATCGTTGGCCACTTATCAGCATCCATGGCCTCACCGAAACATGTAGGGAGGCTAAGCAACCTAAGGGTCCAGCATCAAGTGGCGACAGTGCCGATGGTCGGAAGAGAAAGAAAAGAAAGTCAAAAATAGTAGATAAATAAGGATTCTTCTATTCGGTGTGTTTTTTGATGAAATTGATGGCCGGTAATGGTGCATAGGATCATGGGAGAAGAAGGGGATAAAGAAAGGAGGTGGGATCATGGCTTATCTTGAGCTCTGGCGATGTCTCCGGCTTGATCTTTGGCCAGCACAATAATGGTAAGCCATGACTTCAATGGACAAAAGAGAGAGAAGGAGACCCGATGTTTGTTGATGGAGAGCCATCGAGGGTCGTAGAGGTTATAAATAAAGACCCCTAGGGCCAAAGACTTTGGCTTTTGTCAAAATCAAATAGAGAAGAAGACTCTCCTTTTTTGGCCGCATTAAAGTCATGCAGCTGGTCATGGGATCAAGTTATCACACTAGGAAACTAAGGGGAGAATGTAGCTCAAAAATCATGGCAAGATGGGTTCAATATTGTTGGGCCAAAGGATATGTCACAATAACATAATCAAGGTCTTCAACAATATCAACATAAAGGTCACAATGAACCAAGGAGTCTGATAATATGCCCTCTGATTTAAGATAAGTTACACGCAGGTAGTTCCATACTAATTTCCAAAGGAAGCATTTAATGCTCATCGAATAGTGAGACTCCAGATCCATTGACAATGTTGAGGATGAGAGTCAAAGTTAGGCAAAGAAAGAACAAAAACTATATTTGATAAAGAGACATTCGCAATGTTGGAGACAGATCTGTTAAATGTATGTCCTATAAGTTAAATTGGCCGACACTTATAAACTTTCTTAGGACATATTTTGTAATGTTGACTTATAAATTAATAAAATTAGATTTATTTCTATTCATATCTGTATTTTTAAGTGTCTATGAATCGTCCATTGAGTTAATAGGTATAATGACACATATTTTCAAAAGTTAAAATTTGAGACATGTATCATTAATAATTAATTCATAAATTACTCCCGATCATAGGATCATCATGGAGATGGTGCTTGATCCGGAGAGATTGATGCACGATCACTTTCTTAGGATAGATGAATCTTTAATCTATGATATGGAGACACCAGAGCAAGAGTGTAAGTACTTATTAAGAACAAAAGTACTGAGCATGATCAAATACGAATAGTCACTAAGATATCTATTTTCTTGTCAGTGACTAACTTGATATTGCAGTTATGCGAGTAGTTCTTAGATCTGCAGTGCCTCGACTGTTTACAGTGAGGGTGCTGTAGTTTAACTACACCATAACTCAATCTTCTAGCCATACGAAACATTGAGATATATATGACTGCAGTAGACTTATTGTAGGAATAGGGTGCACATCGAAATAGGATCTATCGATCTTGATAGATGAGGGATAATCCTATGTAGATTATGAAACTGAGCCCTAAATCTATGGCCATGGTAGTGTGAATGATGGAAAAGTATTTTCATAAAGTTTCACAATGAAATCAGATCGATTGAATCTAACATATGACAAAAATGAGATTTAATGAGTTATCTTTAACCTTCATCTTGTTGGAACTCATAATAGAAAAATCGATCACACAGCAACTGTATCTAAAGGTTCAACCATTCGATTCTGATAAGTTGCCATTACATACTGCTAATTATTACTGATGGATTATGGGATCAATTAGAATTATCTCAATGATCGATAATTCTAAATTGACTGAATTGAAAAATATTCTAATCCATCGAAAAAATTTTGATGATATTAATGATGAAGATTATAATATATCCCATTACCAAACAGAATTAAACCTATAGAATCATACAAATAAAAATTTTAGTCTAGAATTGCGCAATCGGACTCACGTAGTCTGATTGAATTAACATTAATTTCTAATTGATTTAAGAAAATTATGCTAGCATATGATTAAACTCATTTTCTCCTTGATTTGGATTTTTTATTAGATAGAGCCTGACCAAATCAATGCAAGCTCACTTGAGGCACCAAGAGTTGGTGCACCCTAGTTCACTGGACATGATAAGAATAAGGGGGCACCAACCCTCCTTCTTTCGTGTATTTCTTCACACAAAGAATGGGTGCACGCCCACCTTGGATAAGGTCTAGGGGCACGCGCCCTTGTGGATAAGGGATAAAGGAAGGGGCATGCACCCCATTTGAATTAAAAAAAAGCTTCACCCCTTATGGATGAGGATAAAGGCTTGCACCCTATTTGAATTTGAAGGGAGATAAGATGGGGGTGCATGCCCCATTTAATTTTGTTTGACAAAATGGCATGAAGAGGGAGAGGGAGGGGGTGACAGATGTTAAGAGTCCTTTTACTTTAAGGCTGTTGACATGATCAAAGCCTTAAAGCTTTAGGGCTCCTGATTTTCTAAGCCTATATAAAGGCCCCCCTGTCAAAAAGTTTTGGCATCGAATTCCTCAGAATTCTCTAGCCTCTCCTCTCCTCTCCAAGCCCTCTCCCTCTCCTTTCAACTCTCTTCTCTTCTCCTACATCCAAAGGAGTTGGGTTGGTCCATCTGGAGCACTCGAAGAGTCGGGTGCTGGTCGATCTATGCGAAAGTAGAAGGCTGTGATCAAGAGTTGATCGAGATCCTATCGAAGATCAGATCGAAGATAGATCCAGGAGCTTGCTGATCCATCTTGATGAAGATGGATCGAAGTCAGAGAAAGCATCTTAGTCCGAATCCGAGTGAATACCTATAGCAGAGACCGGATACGTGTGCAGCTCAACAGCATACTTTAACTCTACGATCATCGAATAGCAGTGTATCACTACCTGCACAAAGGTGATGATACAATCATTATAGTTAAATATATTTAAAATAATTTTAAATTATCTTGATTTGAGACATATGATCAATCTAACACAGATTAAGATGCGATCTCGATCGAATCGCATACTAGATCAAAAATTTTTAATTTTGCTGCATCTTGATTTAGTCGATCGAACGTGCGATCTTTCCTTCATGATCAACATAGTTGATTTGGCCATGGGTGCAAGGGGATAGGGATTTGCATAATAGTATGCATCAAGTCGATATTAAAACAGGAGGCAAGAGCCTATAAGTTCCATTGCTTGTTTGCTGTTGTAAAATCTGTAACACTAAAAGAGGCCAAATCAATTTTAGAGTTGACAAAGATAGGCAAGTGGGATAAAGGCATATTAGAAATCTATGGATTATAATAGGCATTGATAGAAGTGCCAATTCCCAACATCCAAATCAAATAATGCTGCAATTGAGCTCCAATGGCACTTATTTTGGTTCAAATTGTTGAACTTCTATGAGGGCTACGATAATCAATCCAAGCATCACAGAATTTGTATTTGGATTAAACCAGTTGGACCCATAAAGAGGTAGGATGAAGAATAAGACTACCAGTAATTTTACCCATTAATGCCAGCTGCCTGGTTTGCAAGGATTACAACCCAAGGCCACCCCTACTTTTAGATTTACATATTTTGGACCAAGCAAGCATGTGAAAATCTTGATGATTAGAAGGGTGGCCCCATAGAAAAGCACAGAACTCTTTCTCCACTGATTTAAGGATCAAAGAAGGAATAAGAATGGAAGTTACAGTATAGAGAGGAATGGAAGAGAAAATAGAGGGCAGAAGGGTTGCCCTACCAACGAAAGAGAGGGCCTTCCACTTCCATTTAGAGATTTTGTTATCCAGCTTCCCTATGCGATAATTGAAGTTACTAGAGGATATGGTGGTAGCAGATAATAGAATGCTCAAATAATTCCAAACCCCACTTTTAATAGGCACTTGAAGGATTTGGAGAATTTGTTCCTGGATAGAAGAATTGACCTCGGGGCTAAAGAAGATAAAAGATTTAGAATGATTAATAGCCTATGATGAAGGTTATTACACCTTAGCACCGATGATGAAGCTCTGATGTCGGTCTTAAAGGATTGTCTAGATGGGGACATGACCAAAGAAGGAAAAGGGGAGGTCCTTTGAAAGCAAGAAATAGAAGTGGATCAGGAAAGAGAGCAGAAGAAGAGGGCAATCGATAGCGATTTTAGATGGTAGTTCGGTTAGGGCTGAGCACAGGTCGAGTTCGGTCAAATTAAGAGAAAATTTTCATCTTACCAAATCCAATCGAATTGAAAAAATTCAATCCACTATCGATCGTTTATTATGTATAAATCGTTTAAAATCGAAGTGAACAGTTTGTAGTGGATTCGAATGAATTGTATCGGTTTGGTCTTCAATATTGACCCAATATTGATTTTAAGTTCAATGTTAGTCCACTTAAGCTTATTTATTTTTTTATCTATTTAATATTAAAAAAATTAAACCTTATAAGTTACAAATTTTAGGCTTATTTTTAAACTTATACAAAATAAAACAGAAAAAAAAAATTTACTCATCTGAAAATAACTATGTCTGAAAATTTTTATTTTAGAATTGTATCAAATTGATGTGCTTCCATCAATAATTTAATATTAATATTCTCATAAATCTAAATGGATGATGAGATATTTTTTAGAATAAAGTATTAAAGTTTAAATGCATCGTTCCAAAATGAAAGTGAGTTTGTACTACATCAGTTGTATTCGATTTCATACGAGTTAAAAGCATAGGAATCAAATCCGGCCATAAATAATCGATTTTTTACAAGTCCTAACCTGATTCTATCTAATTTATGTCTTTCAACCAACCGAAATCGATGTTTATTGGATTGGATTGGGTGGATTTCTTTGGGCTTCGATTATTTGCTCAGCCCTAAGTTCGGTGGTGGAACTCAAGAGAGGTGTGGGTAATATTAAATAGAGATAGAGGCTATGGTTTTCGAGTATCTGATGCCCTCATAAAAGTCCAACTCCCACTAGGAGTCAGCAGATATAAGACTCTTCCAATGAGAGTCTTCCACTTCTCTAATGCATGCATCGCATATGCCATCCAGCAAGGCTGGGTTGAGTTGGTGGTGACTCAAACCGATCAAGTGGACCACACCGTCACAATAATATCTTCCTAGTTTTAGGTGAAGTATTGGATTGTTATAATTAGAGGTAAGTCGTTGCAGTATTAGCTAAGCCCATGTGAATTAACTTCATTTCTAGCAGCTGTATTTTTAAGTTGAGGCTCATGTTTGGTTAAGAATAGCCTTTAATGCTTCTTTTAAAAGACAAGGTAATGAACCTTGGTTGACTATTGAGGCACCACATATGAAAATATAAAAATAGATCCAAAAAAGTATGTAACGTCAAATGATCACTCTTTTTGCATATTTTAGTGGTAATGAATCATTCCTATCTCATGCATCTTCCTCGTCTGCTCTTATTGATAATGTAAGTTTCATAATTAAAAATATACTTGATCGCTGTCGTAGGCAGTCAAGAATAAAAATCAACTCAAACTATATAGATAGGATGAGTAGGAATCATTTCTAAAGGAATCTAGAACGATTATCTCTTTTTTTTTAAGAAAATATAAAAGAGAATTGATTGTAGAAGAATTAAAAAGAAATAGAATAGCAAAAATTAAATTAAAAGTATCAATTAATTTATGAAAAAAAATAATTCAAAGAAATAATCCAAAAATTTTGAATCCACCATGCAAATTAGATTTATTTTCTTTTTTTTATATTACAATATTAATTCTTATGATTAAGATATTAGTATAGCTTATCTTTAAGAGATACGGATTGTATCAGTAGATCATAGCTCGTCCTATTGAAGTATAAACTATCTAAATTCAATTACAAGATCTAAAGTTCAATCTCATATACTACAATCTATCTCTCTAAAGTACGTACCGTATTCAGGGATCACGGCACGTTAATTGAGGGTATAGGCCGTGTAGGCTGGATCAATATCTCAAAAGAAAGATATGAAATAAAAGTATAATTTTATTGCATAAAAATTAAATACAAAAAAAAAATTGTATTCCTGAATTAAAAGAATTTAGCCACGTATCAAGCTCTCTAACTCCATAATCTCCCAATATTTGATTCCTAAAGTTTTTTAATTTTTTTCTTTATTTTTTTTATTTTTTTTAATTTTTTCTCCTCTTTCAATACCTTTTCTTATAGCCTGGACCCCTTTTTATAGGCATCAGAGGAGAGAGGATCTTGTGATTTCACGGTATGGGACTAATAGATCGAAAGTGGATGCATCTCCTGTGAAGAGCAAAAATTCTTATTGAAGTCAGTATTTGAATCCTTATTAAATTAGGTGTTCGGATGACTTTACAATTGCCTAAATGGTGCTGCAGACCCACCTGGCCGATCCCGCAAACCCACCAGCTCTGCTTCTGTGTGCTTCAAATCCCGCATGACTTTGTGAGCTTCCTTCAAATCACTCGGATCCATATGTAAAACTAGCGCTCTATCTCTGTTTTCTCTGTAAAGTCCATGCAAATTCAAACTACTGGGTTCCGCTTTCAAAAAAAACTCACGAAGCCCACTTGCTTCAAATCCTCCTGCAGCCAGCACTTATCTTCATGCAATTAATGCACCCATGGGTCCCCATTATTTGCCCTTTTTTTTTTCTTCTATTCATTGAATATCTGTCAGACATCCATGAATAATTATATATCGTACATTCGACAGATCTAAATTTAGATATGAACTTCATCTATATGTATTGAAAGACCGTTTGCTTGTTAATTTACGATTAAATTTTATAATCAATTATTTTTAAAAAAAATATAAAAATATCAAATATAAAATAATATAACTTAAATATCAGATATTTTAATATTTTTTATATTACATCTGATGCACTGATCAATACTATATTAGTAGCTACATTTATTTTATTTTTATAAGTATTATTTCTTATTTTTTTTCTTTCTATAATATTTATATAAATTAATATAAATTATATTAATAAATTATATTAATTAATTTTTTTTATTTGTTCATTTTGCAGATCGTGATTGAACTTTCTTAGAATCGATTATGGTTTTATTTCTTATTCTTTTCTTCTTATAACATTTATATAACTGTATTAATATAAATCATATTTTTAAATTATACTAATTAATTTTTTTTATTTATTTATTTTGCAGAATCATGATTCAACTTTTTTGGGAGCAATTATAATTTTTTTTTGATTCATTATGAAGAATCATAGGATCATACTGTATATTTTTTATATCTCACTATGAATGTGATGGATTTGAAATTACAGTCATATTTGAGATATATTTGATACTTTAATGGAAATGTAAGGATTTGATTGATACACTATGGATATATATGGATTTAAAGGTATGATTATATTTTAGATACTTTAATGGATATATGAGGATTTAATATATATAATTTATATATATTGATATTTATTATTATGAATATGAGTTGATCTTAATTTATAAAACAGATGAAACAATATATCCTTATTATAAGGTTATCTAGTTTTTTTCAGAAAAAAATCATTAGTGAGGGCATCTTGTCATCACTAAAGATATAACTAATGATTACGAAGCTTTTAGTGACACTAATTGTCACTAATATTGTATGCTTTTAGTGACGATATTATTTATTTCTAATATTATTTTATGATAAAAAGTATTATCACTAATATATTAATACTAGTGATGACTTTTGCAGTCATTATTGAAAAAATATTGTGATGCTATTTGTGTCATTAATAGTGATAGTATTAGTGACAATATTTATGCCACTATTATCATAAATTTTAGTAATAAAATCGTTGTCACTAATACTAATAGCTTTTGCAACAATATATTATCATCACTATTAGTACAAATATTAGTGACAATAATATGATCATTATTAAATTTACTAATAGTGACCAACTTCGAAAGTCATCACTAATATATTAGTAACTTGAGTATTAATGACAATGAGTGACAACCCAAAATATTACCACTAAAATTATTAGTGATGATATTTTATATTTTCAGTGATAATTTTTATTGTCACTAAAAATCTAATTTCTTATAGTTTATGAGGAGTATCTACATATGACTATTTGAAAATGAGTTCCTAAGACCCATCAAGAATTGCATCTTTTTTTCTTATTGTTGGAGATTAGTAAGTTGCTTAAACAACACATATATTAAGTAGGATAAACGATGTAGGATGACAATCAGTCCACTACTTGCAATTTGGTGTAGGCTGAAATGGAAAGTTGAACTTGATGATGGTTGATAATGCTCAACATGTCTGGTATACCTCGACAGCTTTTTCATGGGAGAACCAATCGCAAAGATTAGTCCAAACATTAGAGTTGCATTAGCTTAGATGGTTTTATCATGAAGGTCCTTAGAGACGACATCGCGTAGCCATGAAAGCAACATCATATTCTAGCACAACCATGCACCATTGCAGAGGATGATACATCAGTTTAGGGAATAGAGCCATCAACAAAACCAAGCTTGTTCTCTAGATGAGAGGCAGATGCATGACCCGACTCGATGTGTGGTAGTCGTCTCCATCTGAGTGAAAAAAAGAATGTTTTTTAGGGTCATCAGAGAGATGGAGATAGTTGGGATTGCTGTAGCTATCATGGATAGGTTTAGGAAAGAAGTATTGGAGACTAAACTACAAGAGGCCATGGTTGAAAGTAGGAAAACGAAGTGGGACCTCTAATTTAGGTGTTCTAATATCATGTAAATGGTGAAATAGATTAATTCTCATTGCTTCATGGGAGATATTGAAGTGTACATTGTACAACAGTAGTTCAAGTTTTGCTGCAATAGCATTTCTCCAACAAGGGCTGTGAGCTCCTCAAAAAAATCTCCTTTCTTCAGTAGATTTTGCCTTGAGAACTCAAAAAACTGCTGCAAAGATAATAGTTTACTTTCTGCTTTAACATATTAGTAATACCTACTTCCTTTGTGATCAACTGCATATCTTTAGTATGAAAGTTATTACTCTTTATGGATTTTATATATATATATCTGGATCACATTGCAGTATAAAATTAGGTGTGCTTCCACCGAGTCCTCAAACTCCATCAAGAAAAGCATGCACCACACACACACGGATCACATTGCACTATAAAATTAGGCGTGCTTCCATCAAGTCTTCAAACTCCATCAAGAAAAGCATGCATTACATATGAGCGAGAATGTCATTAAAAGGGCTCGTAACCATAATTTCTTTTAATTTTTTATGTATGTCTTCCTTTTTTTCTTGAAATATTTTGAAAGTGATGTTCTCCTATCTTTTCCACTATATTTTTTTTTTTTGTGGATGAAAAGGGAGGCAAAAACATCCACGACAGTCCTAATTTAGACAAAGAAAGGTGTGAAAAAAATATGTGGATTTATGTGGGTGATACTATATTTCCACATTATTTTTTAATAGTGGGATTTTTATTTTGCTTGCTCTTAGAAAGAAAATGGTGAATATTTTTCTGACTTATATATCATCAAGAAAGAGGTCATCAAGATAGAGGATATTAAGTAGACATGAAAATCATGCATACAAATATGCTATTATCCATGATAGAAATAGATGATTTTTGAGAAATCAATCATTTTCAAGCAATTGCTAGCCTCATTATGTGCTAATTTATGTTAATGTATAAGTATTAGCTTGACCATTGCCATGGTAATTAAATTGTATTAATCGATTTGGCAACTATATCCCTAATATGAGGTTATTAGTTCCTAGATCCTGCCATTTCTCTTTAGTTATTCATAATTTGTTTTGTTGATCATCAAAAAAAGCTTCTAATTGAAACATTTTTTTTTTATTTCTTCCTTCATCAAGTGGTATTCTAAGCCTTTCATGTTGGATCATTGTAAAGCAATTTGCCTACGATCGCCAACTAATTGGATAAACCACCCACTCTCTTAAAGAATCATTTGCAAGAAAGGGTTTTATTTGCTTTCTGCTCACATAAAAGCTTCCCACCCTCTTATAAATGATGATCATGGATTTGTTATAGTGTGAATTTCTAGAAGAATAAGCTTTCTACAGAATCAAGAAATCTTTATAAAAGTATAATTGATTGGATCAATTTTCATAGAAAAAAAATTTCGAGGAGAGGAAACTGATGACGTACACAAATTGATACATCGATGAGCACAAATTGACATGTGATGGTACAATGAAATGACCATATGACATAGTTATCCAAGTTAAAATAAATGGTAGTTTGAGTTTCATTTATATCCTTTCCAAAAAAAATAATAAAAATATTGATAAAATTTGCTATGTAATTGATAGAGAAATTATCAAGAAAAAGACATTATTATTCAATCTAAACATTGGATAGTTTTGAAAAAGAAATGCGGTGTAGTTATGTATTATAGTTCAAACGACAAAAGCAATGTGGTGTAGGTGATGAAAATATATGATGCGCAGACACCATAGTAGTGTTGCAAGTTTAATTTGCTGATGTCGTTAGAGTTAATAGTTTGTGCCCTAGTGCCAAGGAGAGGCTAACAGGAGTGCTGATAACTATTATTAATTGCTCAGAGCATGAGATTCTAATGATCTGACAATTAACATGCAAATATTATTTTTCATAGCAAATCCTAAATATTATCCTGATGAACATATATATATATATATGGTTATGCATGTACTTTCATAATATTTATCTTTGTGATTTTTAGGAGTGCTGACAACCATCATTAGTTGCTTGGAGCATAAGATTCTAATGATCTTACAATTAACATACAAATTTTGGTTTTCATTGCAAATCCTAATTTGCATATGCTTAACGAGAGCTACCTTTGTGATTTTGTTTTGGTATAGACGGGCTGTCACACCATTCTAGTGCGAGAATAGCCCAAAGAGTCAGAATACAAAATAACTTTCAGGATCAGGAGGAAGACGTCATCTTAGCGCTAAGTTCAGTCTCTAGTATACTCGACAACAAAAGAAGCAACTCAGTCCGCAGCATTGTTAGTCTCCTAATAAACATGCCAAACAATTGTCTCGATGGAGTGACGAAGGAACCACCAGATGTCGTGGAGAAATAGATGAACATTCATATGCTTTGCCTCATCTCGGATCCAATCGATGACTGTGACGGAGTCACCCTCAATAAAGATTCTCTTAGCCCATAATTTCTATCTCGTGCAGATGATGTCCGCCCAATAGCATGAAGCTCTACATCGAGGATGGCTGGCTCAAAGAGCTATGAGCCCCTGCCGCCAATAGCCTAGCATCCAAGGTCCAGATGACATAGCCCGAACCACCCTATCATCTTTGACACTGCTATCGAAGTTGATCTTGATAAACCTTGATGGAGGGGGCTCTCAGAAAATGAATAGAACCTTTCAGGTCACTGCAGGTGTAGCAAGAAAGTCCCAAGAACTTGGGGTGGCAAGGCTTGGGCCAGCAGTATCGAAGTGGTAGTATTCTACGGCTAAGCAACATGCTTTCTCCAGCACTTACCACATAGGCACAATCTCAGCATCTAACGTAAGGCTATTCCTGAACTGCCAAATCTGATAAACGATATACGCCATCCTACTGCCCTTGGGCAAACCCTCAGCCATGCTTTAACAGATCACATCCAGGAAGGGAGAAGCCAAGGGCCACTGATTGCCCTCCAAGGCTGGCCACCCACATTCTTCAAATCAAACTCACCCTCAGATAGCAAAGGACAGTATGCTCTATCGACTCCTCCAACTCGTAGACTGGATAGATAGTCGAAACCTCCATATCTCTATCTCTGAGAAGTGTCCAAATCGGGAGGCGATCTCAGACAACCTTACAGAGGAAGAGCCTGACTTTGGAATGGATAACCACTCTACAAATCGAAGCTGCATCGATCCTCCTATCTAGCACTAGTCTACTCATGTCAATGAGGTTCCTGACAAGAACCTTAGGACAGTAAGACCACCCCTATACCCTCAAATCCTAGTTTCGATATATATAAATCGAGATGGCAAAAATTCTGTTAGCTAGCTACCCACCAAATAGGCAGGTGACCTCCTGAGCCCTCCAACCTCCACCGTCTGTAGTGATCAAATCACAAACCCATAAGTGGTTGTCCACTTCTGTGCTAACATAGGTCCTCCTATTCACCCGAAAGAAGCAGATTCGTTTACAGGATTTTTGCTAACAGAAAAGAAAGACAACTACCTTCTAGCCGGCAAAGCCGCCAACGAGAGAGAGATAGGTGCATCCTGACTCACATCAACCGAAGTCCCATCTTCAATCAGCCACCTGACTTGGGCCACCATTATAAGGGTGCGAGCATAGATCTCTCTCCAGATGAATGAGTAGCCATGACCAATCTAGATGTTGCGCCTCTAGCTCCAAACTCCTTAACAAGCCCTCACCATCCTACTCCACAAACAATCAGGCTAGATGAAGAATCTAGCTACATATTTGAAAATCATAGCCTCCCTCCTAACTAGCAAGGACTGGATTCTAAGACTCCCATCCTGCACGGATCGGCAGACCACATCCCAAGAAAATAAGTGAAGTCCATGACTCCCTGTCAAGCACCCCACAGAAAATTTTAAAACTGCTACTCCAGATCCTTGAAAGAAGAACACGACACCACAATATTCACCAAGACGTATATAGATCGGAATGGAAATCAGGATCGATCTCACAAGGGTGGTCCTGCCCATCATAGAGAGAGTATTGGCTCGTCAGTCATCGAGGTGATCCCAGATCTGCTGCTCCATGTGCCTATAGTCGGCTCTCTAAAGTTTTCATCCCGTGATAGAGACACCCAGATAGGTCAAGATCCCTGTCTACTCAGGGATTCCCAATCTGTCTCGAATCGCCTGCTTCATCTAGATCCCCTTCTTAGAGCTAAAGGTGATAGTGAACTTCTGTAGGTTCACAAGCTAGCCAAAAGTCCAATAATATACCTCAATAATAGTCACAAAGTATCTCACATTTTAGACTAAGTCTGACCAATGAGAAAGCAGTCATGTGCAAAAAGAAGGTGCAAAAGCAGCTGACTCTCAGGGATAGGCCACCCTTTAGACTACCACCCGAAGAGTACGGGAGAGAGCATCGGCACATAAAATAAAAAGATAAGAGGAAGGGGGCACCTTTGGCGAAGACTGCCCATCGAGTGAAAGAAGTTCGTTGGGGTGTCATTGATCAGGATGGCAAAGCTCAGAATTTTCATAGAGTCCATGATCCAATCGGTCCATCTATCCTGAAAGTCAAACTCATGGAATATCCGATACAGAAACTGTCAGCTCATCCGGTCATAGGCCCTCTCCATATCCAACTTGATCACCATCAAGCTACGATGAATGGGTGCATGCCGTAGATCATACATAAAGTTCAAAGCGAGCAAGACATTATCGGTGATGCAACGGCCATTAATAAAAGTATCATACTCCAGACTAATCAGACGAGAAACAATCGACTTCAAACGCTCAATCAGGACCCTCACACATACTTTATAAAGAGCGGTGCAAAGGTTGATCGACCTAAAGTGACTCAGGATCGATGCATCAGGTCTCTTTAGAATGAGGGTGATCAATATCTTCTTCCACTCCTTCGAGATACCTCAAAGCTTAAAGACTATCTGCACTGCCTCAATCATCTCCCCATTGATAATAGGCCAGAATTGCTGGAAAAAGAGAGGGGAAAAGCCATCATGTCCCGGAGCTTTATCCTCCCTAGGAGATCAGAGGGCCTCTCGCACCTCTTCAGTGGACATAAGGTGAATTAAGACCTCATTCTCCTCAAAGATGCGAAAAACAGGCTAGGACCCTTGAAGGAGGCATCACCATCCAATGGGATGATCCAATGTGATCTAAAGAACTATAGAATCAATCCCTTGATCTCATCACTATCCTCCACCACTCTACCATCACTCTCTCTCAACTATCTGATGCAATTCATAGATCTCCGAATCATCGTCGATTGATGAAAAAATTTAATGTTCTAATCATCTTTCTTGATCCACTACATCCTGAACTTCTGCCTCCACATCATCTCATGCTATCTCAATAGAGAGTGATGGATGGAGATCTTGTATCAAAACTCCCTTAGATCAGACTCCTGAAGGCCCCCTCCTGATCCTCTCTCCTCTGGAGCTCTGTAATGTCCACCTCCACCCCCTCGATCTGTTTGAAGATATCACCAACCTCCAGCTGGTTTCACCAAATGAGCCTGCGCTACGCTAACTGAGCCTCTTAATCATCCGATATCTCATATCACCATGGATCGGCATTCTCCAAATATCCCTAATCAGATTTCAAGATCTCGAATAAAAGGTCCAAAACTTCTCAAACCTGAACGAATTGACGTCTTAAGAAACTTTGAAATCAGGCGACGGTGACTAGCACCCGATCGATCCTCTCCCAAACCCTGACTGCCCCAAGCTAATTGTTACACCAAGTAAATCTAGGCTCGATGTAGCCAAGGTCAACCAAGCCTAAATCTCTGATAAATTTTTTGAACTCTCTGAAGTCAATACTATCTACATACTATCTGTCATCCATCTTCTTGTTGAACCCCACTATACAGTTGAAGTCCTAGCGATAAGAGAAGGTAGGTCATGTGCCACCATCTTAAAAATCTCGGATCAAAGTATCCTCCACTTTCTGTACTCGATGCTCACATATACTCCAGATAGAAGTCAAGGACCATCGGTCTACTCAGATATGTCTAGTGCCACCTGCTACTCACACCTATGGAAGGTATCCATCCTGACCAAGCTCCAATGCCACAACACCATGATCCCCCCAGACAGACTCTTAGACTCCACCATATAGGACCTCCACCCAGCGGAATCCATCTTCTAGCCTAAGCAAGGCTCACCCCTAAAAGGTCGGTCTCATGGACATAGATATCAGGGCAATGCTACTAGATAATTCTGCTAAAAGTTATTCGGAACGAGGGCTTCCCTGGCCCTTCGGTATTTCAAACCAGCAACCTCATTAGGCCAACTTGCGGTGAAGGAGATTCTTACCAATACCCCCCTCCATCTGGGTGTCAACTTCCATCCCTATAGCCACCAAATCTGCAGCGGATGGACTTCCCTCCACCCCCTGAATGGTCTACCTCAATCAGTACAACATGCTTTTTTCCCCATCCACTAGGCTTCACAGGCATCTTGCCCGCATCAAAGACTAGGCCGGACGCATTTGAGCTGGCTTGAGCCCAGCCCACTTGAAACCCCTTCTTCTATTCATGACCTGACTAGCCGATGCGCCATGGATGCCCCAGCACCCGCAAACGGGCTGAAAGCCACATCTTGACCTGGCTCCAGTAAGCTAAACTTGTTGGCGAGGCGAACCATACATGGGCCTTCACCCACATAGATCTCTACACACACACGACCCTTCATGCTCCCTTCCTCTGATCCGATTGTTGATCCGGGCCTGGATCATAGGGGCAATCGCCACTATACGATCTTGGATGGCTTCATCTAATCGCTCGATCCAGATGGTGTGTCGACTTAGACTGAGTCATCTCGAGTTGGCTTTTTCCTAAGCTGGCTCGGCCTAAGATCCAACTTGGGGACCTGTGTTGAGCTAATCCCCTTCTTCACCAAAGTGCCCGTTGCCTCCGGCCTGGGCATCTATTGCCAAATGGCAACCAACCGTTGCCCTAGTCAAGGCCCTTTCTCCACAACCCCCACCTCCTCTTCTTCGGCTCAAACCATGTTTGTTGAACAAAGCGGACTCTCCCCTCCTCTAGCAGGGCACACTGCTGGAGGTGAAAGCTACCGCATCGGAGACAAACTCCATCTAAGTTCTCCTACACAAATCGCTACTATAAGAGGCCCTGCTGTCCCTCGATGAGCACTCCCGGCCTCAATGACCGAAAGAGATTGATCTTCACACACATTCGGATAAAGCTGAGCCTCCTCTCCACCATGCACCCATCCATCGCCACTAGATCGCCGATCAGGCTGAAGATGCTCTGGATTGCTGCCTGCCCCCACAGCTCCATCGAGAACCGTGGCAATCGGACCTAAACCAGGGCTAAGCAGATCGCTCCCTCCACTGGAAAGAAATGAGGTCGCTAAGGCTCAATCACTAGCACTTGGCTGACAATCATGCATGGCCAACTAAGTACCAGGTCCCTCTCCCCAATCTCCAAGAATTGAACCACAAAGTGGCCCTACTCCAAGCTAAATACCACCACCTCTCCTTTCAGCCCAGCTCGCATCTCAAACTCCCGCACCACCGCCACTCACCGGCCGAGGCTCTTGGCTATCATCGCTGAAGGCATCCACTCCAAATCTACCTTGACTATCTCCTCGAAGAACTTGACCACCTCCGGAAGCCACCATGTGAGCTTCTCCACCATCAGCAAAACCCACACAAGATGTCCTTGTATTACCCTCTTCCACCACATCCCCATCCCTCCCCCGGCAAGATCCCCCTGATTGTTTCCGAGGTTGCCCACCATCCCCACCGCTGCCATGATCACACAAAAAAAGCACCAAGCATGAATCTTGAAACACAACGGTAACTTCTCAAGTATAACTACTCGTTACCTTTGTGATTTTTCTCCTGAAGCGCGTTTTAACCAATTGCGAGTGCTGCAATAAAATGGCACGGAATGTGAAATTTGCTTTTGCGCGCTGCAAGAACAAAAAGACTACCTGCTAAGTTTAGTTTTTAATAAAAAGGACAGCACACCTAGAAAATTAGGCCGCTGCAAAAGTGCATTTCATAGACTCATCTGAGTGCGACCTTACAAACAAAAATTGTGTTGGAATATTCAGTTGCCAACCACAGCAAAAACTACTTTCGCAGATTAAACCCATAAGAAACCATAGCATCAGGCCTCACCTGCTGAATTTGATTTGGCATCAATATAGAGAAGCATTCAGTACAGCAAGACATCTAGGACGTCATCTGGTTTGATATTATTAAGGTGCCCAGAAAATGAAACAGATGAACATCGTGGCTGGAAAAGAGGGGGGCAAATGAATGCCCCCTGCAAATTCACGGCACAGCCTTGCAATCTTGCTTTAAATGTCCCATTCCAGGGAAGTAGGGGGGGCTCGTCTCGTAAGAAAACAGAAAAGCAATTTGGATCATACAAACGTTCAGCTCTTAACTCAAAAGGGCAAATTTTGAGGGCACCATTAAATTGGACACGTCAATATTTGCTTACAGATACCAAAAAAAAGGTCATTTAAAACCAAGTACAAGCCTATAACATAAGTAGATATCTTTTTACATGGAAAGAAAAGAAATTGGAACGGCCACCGTGTCACCTAAATGCTTTTGACAGATAATACAAGCAATTTTAGGCTGCATGGATGCACCATTCAGCAATCGAGTTGGATCTTACAAAATATCAGGCAGCGTGCATGCGCCAGCGCACAGAGAGAGAGAGACCACACAAACAGCTATAAAAGAAAAAACCTATACATTTCTTCACTTTGTTTTGACAGGTTAGTCAAGCTTATACATCATATACAGGCATTCGCTCCTCGATGGAGACCCGGCATATAGGGCATTTCTTACACTTCTCAGAGCAAGGCCTGCGTGATATCAACAAAAGACGATATAAGACACAAATAGGACAACCAAATTCATAAGTCACAGTTTCAATTTGTAAACAAATTAGCACACCACACAGCTGGAAAAGGGTCAAGTCTGGGTCAGGTGTGGTTCCAAAGACAGCCATATTATATGCAAATCAGATACCAATATTTGTTGGATATGGCTAAGAGACATATCAAGTACTCATTTTAACAAGCCTACAAGAATAATTTGATGAAGCTCAACTCTAGTGCATTTTCTTTTCTTTCTTTTTCTTTTGGTTCGGGGATGGGGCGTTGATGCTGCATTTTTTTTGTCTTTTTCTTTTTTTTCTTTTCTTTTGAGGGAGGAACCATGGGCACGAGGGGATCAGTGCAATTCATCAAGTTCGTGTGATACACAGTGCAGTTGTGTGAAGCATCAGTATTGCATGACACATGGCAATGGAACCTTTTTTTCAATACTGAGGTTGGTCCCTGAAGCATATTCCTTCAAGAAGAAAACCCTGGATAAGTCTTTGTACCTGGAATATTTTTTTGAATACCTCCAGGATAAGAGAGAGAGGATTCTTTATTTTTTTCTTGTTCTTTTCCTTTCTTTGATGAATATTGACATGTTAACATAGACATGATGGTTGCTTTTAAAGCTCACCACGTTAATGTTATCTTATGGAGTATATATTGCAATTTATATGTTTGAAGTTGACTGGATGACTGAGTTTGTGGATATCATCATTATTATCCCTTATCTATGTCCAAGATTCATAGAGCAAACCCAACCATATCAAAGGGGTATGTTGCAGTTTTTTTCTTTTCTTTTTTTTTTTTTTTTTTGATATATATAACTTGCAGGTGGGCCGTCAAAGCTGTAGGAATTACCAGGGCAAAATATGAGGAGACCATAGGGTTTAATGACACAAAGATCTACAAAGTTCTCACAAGAACATGGGTTGATCAGGAAAAAAAAAGAGTCAAAATGATAAAATGGGAGTATGAAAGTTGGATGTAGGAATTTTAGGTAATCAAAATTATTCTAACACAGGAAATATAATATATATCAATTTATTTAGTATTATATAATGAATATATATTTAATATTTTTGATTGATTGGACAATTAAATAGGCTAGGGTAGGGCAGGCCACAACCATTGCATACCCGAGCTGCATCTATTTCCATCCTTAAATCCTAAACCAAAGTCCAGGTGTACTCTACAAGACTATCTTGTGTAAGGCCCAGCCCATTAGACCTCAAGCCAAAGGCAACCCATTTCCAGCCCTAAAGACCACAGGCAAATGCAAGAAGAAACGTGATATATGGCAGATTTAAGCAAATGAAAATACTTGCAAAGTGTGCGGTGCCGGCAAGGAAGGAGGACCATGCATATTTCTCCCTCAAAGCAAACCCTACACAGGATTTTTTCCTGACAACAAGTCACAAGAAATTCGTAAGCACCACAGTCTCAGAGACAAAATCCTAGGAATTTAACAGAGAAGATTGTGTAATAAAATATGCAAGGTCAAGATTTTAACTAAACAGACGGAAGAAAAATAAAGGAACTAAACAGAAATGGGTTGACTTCAGCAACATAATGCAAAGTAGCTGCGCAGACACGGACAACTTCACAAAAATAATAAAAGCAGGCAACATCAAAAGCATATCTGTGGTAGGAAAATACAGCATAACGTGAAAAGGTAAAGAACATCCCTCCATAATTTAATCCCAGGAAAATAAGAATCAGAAAACTTAATTATTCGTCATGGCATTGTCACGCTAGCATATACTGAACCAGTCACCTTGATATTTTAATGAAATGGATTATTTTATTAGATCATAAACGCAAGTTGACAAGAGTCAAAACATAGGCCATGGACCAAAATAAAGGCATCCTATGCAATTTATTTGATGCCCTAAGATAATACATTGATCTATGTATTTAGATCATTTTCATTCATAAAAGATTGAATTACATTATTGTGCCAGATATTGTCTTGTACACTGGACCCATGTTAATCAGAAGTATTATATCCTCAAAGTGATGAATCTAAACATAAGTGACGCATAAATTATTGGTTCAGCATGTGATTCATCACCAAAACACACAAGTATTTTCCAGGTATTATATACTATGATTGAACCACCATATCTTGTAATTGTACTTAAACAATGACCAAGTAGAACACATTAAACATAGGACTTTCTAATTGAAAAACACATTCAGCATCAGTGTTCCATCATACATCCAAACAATTTTGCACATCATGAACAGGTGAAGTCAGGTAGTTAATAAGCAGAACATCCATATTGGCACTAGTATGAGATAAGCATCGACTCTATTAAATTCCACAGAAACATGTTGTGCATGCCTTGCACGACTCTGCCTTTACTAAATTCAAATATGCAATTAATGACGAAAATTTTTCAACTCATGTTCTGGCATAGCATGTTACAGAAGGAAGCAGAATTTGGCAGACAAGATTTGATACCGTCAACAAACAAATCATGATTTTTATTTTTGATGCTGATGGATTGATAAACTCAGATTTTTGGTCAATGCACCCTTTCTTGTTTCTCTTTTGAAGCATAATTTTGAACGGGTTTATTCATTAAAAAAAAAAAAAAAAGACCGTATTTGTAAAGCTGCTTAGTAGATATATTATTTTAATTTTCATTATTGCATGCATCTTGTGTTCTTTCTACTTAACATGCTAGGTATTCCAGGTATCTTCAAGAGATATGATCTGACACCTGAATCTACTTTTGCACCCGTTCCCAATTCAAGTAGCTGTGGCTTTGTTGGTTTTAAAACTAGTGTAATCATGTGTTTATGGAAAGGTATTTAATTGTTTTGCATGGTATTTTCAGGATGAACACCATAGGTACCAGTCCCAAGCCCAAACAGAAAAATTGGAGGCTTGACATTATATCAACAGCCAGTCATAAGAGGGATGTCAAACAAGAGAAAAAGAAAAAAGAAAGACAAAAGAAAGACCCAAATAGTTGTGATAAGGTTCGATGGTCATGGCTGTCATTGTTTCAAGATGTGTCTATATATGCAATTTCTCAATCCATTTTGGCTCACTTCGTGTCCTGAGCTTTTGGGGTTGAATGGACCTGACTTGTAGCTAGAGTTGTCAATTAGCGAGCAGCGCTGGATCAATTGATAAGGGAGCCAACACAAGACAAGCATTTGAGTTTAATATATAAACAAGCTGAACACCAACTACGTGCAGTTTGCTCATGCTCAGCTAAAAATAGCTCAAAAAAAATATATAGATAAAAAATAAGGATAAATATATATTATAATTCATTATTTATACGTAAAAATGTTTTTTATCTTCTTAAACCTATTTAATTATAAAGTTATTGTTTATGTTCCTTGATAATGCACTCCTATCTTTAATATTCTGTCTTTTCTTTCTTAAAAATGAAACCAAGAGGTGTGGATTTAATTACAAGAGTATTCATAGATGTGGAAGAGAGTGAAATCCCTCAGCCATTAAATGAAGAGGCTGACACAAGCCTAAGGCTTTTAGATAGAGGAGACCAAAGCGGGCCCTAATTCTCTACAATGAGTGACCTGTTCCTCAGCTCTCTTGTTCCTCCTTCCACCTCTCTCACTGTAACAAGTGACACTGGTGGAAATTTCAAGATCTAGCAAAGCCAATCCTCTTCCTTACCTCTCCTCTTCTCTCTCTTAATCAGCATTGACTTCCAGAATTAGCAAAAATGGCCGACCACTTTTTCACCTTTCTTCTTATTTTACTAAACTGTCCCTCCAGCTCCCCTGCTGGCTGTCCCTTGTAGCTGCCTCTGGAGCCATATCTCATTCAAGCCTAATCAAGCCAAGTTTCAGCTGGCTCAGTAGGAAAAGAACTGAGCTCAAATTGGATTTCACATCTGAAGCTATGTTCAAGTTGAGCACAAGCTATTTTCAAGTCAAACTGAGCTGAGTCTAGCTTATATCTCATTTACAACTTTACTCCTAGGCAGAAAACTACACCTAATTCAGAGCTATCTAACATAGTAGAGAACATGAAACATCACTGCCCTATCATGGATCAGACATCATCTTTTCAACCATTTTGGTGATCCTTCTCTGACACTAGTTTCTCCCGTTCATTCCTCTCTAGCTCTTTGGCATCCCTCTTCTCCTTTTCACCCAAACTCTCCTCCCTTCCTTTATCCTTACCTTCTTTCTTTCCTTTTTTTTTTTTCCCTTTTCACCCAAAAGTTACTCTATCACGTCCTTATTTAATCAGCTTCCTCTTTAAAGCCAGTCCATCAATGTGTTAGATGTATGCCCTAGAAGCCAATCTGACTGACACATTTATTCTTTCTAAGACAATTTTATACTTGACCTTATTATTTATTAATGAAATTAAACAGTTTATTTTCATTCAAGTTGTGTAAATGTTCATGAATCATCCAAGGAATTAATAAAATGATGACATATTTTCAAGAGTTGAGAATTTAAGACATGTCATTCGTGATTAATTCCTAAATTACTCCCAATCGATGGATCATTATAGAGATTGTGATTGATCCAGTGAGATTGGTGCACGGATCACTTCCCTTTGAATAGACAAGTCTCAAATCTACAAAGTGTGGATACTGAAGCAAGAGTGTAGGTGGTTGTTAGAAAACAAAGATACCAAATGTAACCAACACGAAATCTTTGATGTCTACTCACTCATCATGACTTTCTCGATGCTGCAGTGGTGTGACTAGTTCTTTGACCTACGGTGTCTCAGCTATTCACAATGAAATTGCTGCAGTGGTGTGACTAGTTCTTTGATCCCTAGCTATATGGGTCCTTGTGGTGCATGTTGGATGCAGTAGGTTCATTGCAGTATGATGTGTACCTAGATAGGATCTATTGATCTTGATAGATAAGTAGTCATATGTGATTTATGAAACTGAATTCTAAAGACTATGATCATGGCAGTGTGAATAAAGATTTCATGGTATGAACTCAAGTTGAATAAATATTACATATGACAAATGATGAGGTTTGATGAGTTTTCCAGAACCTCCGTCTTGTCGGGACTCACGATAGAAGAACTATATCACGCGATAACTATACCTAAGAAGTTCAACACCTTCCATTCTGCTGGATTGCCACTGCATGTTGCTAGGCGTTACTTGTGGATTGTGAAACTAACAAGAATTATTTTGGTCAATAATTCTCATTGATGAGTTAAAATTATTCCATCAATTGAAAAGAGTTTCAATGATATTTGTGATGGAAATCATAATATATCTCATTACCAAATAGAATAGAACCTATAAGGTCACATACATAAGAAATTTTAACTGATCGGATGTTGAATTACTATTTCGAATCACTGTAGAATCCAATTATCAATTTGATTGATAATTGGATTGATTTGTAAAAGTTACAAGAGAGAACTTGCTAACAATTAGTGAGTTAGAGGATTTATCGGTAATTGTTGCTATATTATTTGATTTGATCAAATAATTAGGGTTGAGTCTTAATCAAATTAAATTAGGATTTAATTTGATTAGACTTGGTCTAAGTTTGAGTCAAATTGGATTTCATTGATCTAAAAGGTTTGGAATCAATAAGTAATTTACTTATTATGAAGCCAAACCACATTAGATTTTGATTAAGCCTTTGACCAAGTGTGACTTGGTCAAAGAGAGATCACGTCTCGCATGGGACCACACCAAACCAACTTATTACCGTGGAGTCTGGTTTTTGTATGGAGATAAGAAGCGCACAAATATTTGGGGCAGAACTCTATCTTGTAGAGTCCATCTGCCCCAAAACACTTTGCCAAAAATCCTAAAAAGAGTTTTAATGGGGTTAGGATTGGATGTGGATCTGATTTGCACCTCCTTCCTCGTAAAAATAAGTGAAAAGCATGAAAGGAAATAGCGCATAAGAAAAGGAGGGCGTGCGCTACTTGATCTCACGCCTCCTCTCGTGTGGAACGTCCAAGGAGTGGGACATCCTAAGTGCCCACGCCCACCTTCTCTCCTATCTTTCCTCCTCTTGTGTTCTATTGTCCTTTTGAGAAGAGAAACAGAAAAGGATTCAACATCCAAGAAGTGATTCAGCAAAGCAGCTAGCACCCCGATGAGATCAGAATCTCCTGATCAGATCAACCTCGTGTGGATACCTGTAGAGGTCGAACGCTTGTGCGGCTTCAAAGAACCGTGAAAACATCCACGATCATCGAATCGCGGTGAAGATCTACCCACGCAAGGTGAAAATCAGATCTTTTAATTTTTAATCTTAACTATGAGGAATCTTGGTGTTTTAGAGATGCGATCTCTTGCAAACATGTTAGATTAAATATTGCATTTTAATTTTATATCTGGCATGCAACTCGATTTCCTTCACAATGCACATCTACAAGCACCGTATTCTAGACTTGAAGACTAAAAATCTTCTCTTATATCATATTCGGAGAAAAAGTAGAATAAGTTCTTGAACTCATAGTATGTTCCACACAAGAAATGAGCATCAAAATTATTACTTGCACTATTTCTTGATTCCATGTCTCAAATTTTCTGGAATGTTGACTTCTGTTGAGAAGGTATAAATGGGGCAATCTCAATTAATTTCTCATATTTTTGACAAATTCGAAAACCAGCCCCCCTTAAAAATCATGATTCAACTCTCTAGATAGCTCAAGTCAAGCAAAGTGATTTCATAATGAAGAAACTTAAAGAGGTGTCCCCTACCCCTTTTCTAAGTTCTAAATCATGGATATCCTGATAGTATGAATTCCTTAATCCAAGTATACAAAGTAATAATTAGTCACACGCGTAAGTTCTAGTTGCAGTATGCATGAAATGTTCAGGGAGAATGATACAATAGTGTACATATAACACACGCTCCTCTGATATATGTTGTACAAAGAAATTGTCACCAACGACATAATTAAGCCCTAAGGAAATCCCTTCGAACCAATGCTGGCTGTACCAGAACCGAGACCCATACTAGTTGCCTAGCTGTACTGTATGGTACCGTGTCATGTTGTTCTGGGCGATATCAACAAAGAGAAAGCAGGAAAGGGAGGGGGACAAGGAGAAGGAGAAAGAGGAAAGAGAGGAGGAAGAAAGGAGGGAGGGAGGAAGAAAGAAGGGGGTGAGAGAGAGAGAGAGAGAGGGACCTCACCGCCACCCCCCCCCACCCCCCGCCCACTCTCTCTTTTTTCTCTCCTCCCTCTCCCCCTCCCTCACCGAATCTTTCAAATCAAGGGGGAAAGCATACCATTCCACCTTCAGTATGCCCGAACCATTGGGCTCGAGGGGGAACGACATTCTTTGGTTTCAACTAATATCTTCAACAATGCTAATAGTTATAACACAATAAGGAAGAGCTCGACAACCCTCTCTAATATTGCCCTTTCTAATCATGCGTGGCATAGCTTGCTGAATGCTTTAGACTCTATTGGGGATTGTTAAGTCAGTAGCTTTACCAAATTTGATTTACCAATGATCCAATACAAAATTTTTGTATAGCAATGGTGAATGCTTACTATGAGATATGCTGCCACTGACAATCAATTGGTGGTCACAATAAAAGAAACCCTGGAATCATTTAAAGGAAGAATCAAGAATCAAGTGCATTATGAGTATTCTGATAGCAATGGTCAATTTAAGGTTGGCAGCAATGCTGACAAAAATTTTCAAGCATGTTGCTAGATAAATGTGGGGAGGACAAGAGGACCTTTCCAACGGTATAAGTTTGTAGGCCTGATTCTGACATTTACTTTGTTGGCCTTCTGCTTATCAATTCACAAATTTCTTCACTGGACCTTCTCCCTCAAGAACAACAGCTTAGGGCATGAGTAGAAAGGGCAGAGATTAACCCAGTAACAGAAAAACCTGACCTGCTTTTAATTAAAAAGCTTGGACTTTGAAAGCTATACTCTCAGCTAGATTGAAAGATCAAAACTAGTACCAGAACAACTTGATCCAGGCAATTATATATATTTAATCTATTTTTGCTGGAAAAACATTTCATAAAGCTATTGAAAAGATATGGCCAGATTGATCAGCCGAAGCTAATTCTTAGAGTCGACGAGGGAAATCACTCAAAAATTAGTAAGTAGCTAATTTAGTGTGGTTGTAGCGTGTATAAGTGCTTAAAACCTAAATATCTAAGATCAACTATCATAATATAATTTATCTAGTAATGAAACAGAACAAAAAGAGTAGATGTAACAACCATGTATGCATGCCTACACTTCATATAAAGGGGAAAAAGCAACAGCTGCAGTCAGCTAGCTTCAAAAATCAAAACTAATAACCAAATAACTGATCCGAGCAATTAATGTATATTTAATGTTTTTTTGATGGAAGAACCAAAACGATCTGCACAAGCTAATTCTTGAGGTCGTGGAGGGAAATTATTGAAAAATTATTACGTAGTTAGTTAAGTGTAATTGTAGGGTATAAAGCATTGTTTTGCTGTGCCACCCATACCATCCGATATGGAATGTACCGTACCACACCGGTCTCGTACCGATGTACTATCTTGTACCGTATCGACATTCGATACGAACTATGTACCAACACTATAATAGGATGGTGCTGGTATGGGTACCGATACCAAGATGGCGAATTGTACTATAAAGTACCCAAAACATAAATATCTAACATCAACTTTCATAACACAATTTATCAAGCAATAAAGACAATAAAAAAATTGGATATACGACCTTGTATACATGCCTCCATAAGAAAGGGGAAAAATAAGTAGCTGTAGAGGGGGAGGCGAAGGAGGAGAAGAAGAAGCCCTATCATCTGCTTGGTCAGCTATGATGCATGTAAATTAAGTTTTAGAGGTTTTACATAGAGAACAGATAGAAAAGCCAATAGAGATTCATCTTCTTATAATGGCTAGAAATTGGTATTGTACTACAAAGTGAACAATAACAAATAAGCAAACACAGCAGCAGCAACAATGGTAGTAAAGCCATGATAAGCCATCTTCTAATATTAGCATAGTTCAGTTCACACGGGGGACCAAAAGATTAGTATTTAGCAAGAAAGGCAGAACCAAAACCGGGACCCGTGCTGGTCGGCTAGAGGTACGAGTCGGTATAGGTACATACCAAACCAAACTGGACCAGTACAAACCGACACAGAGGAGAAAGGAACTGGGGAGGAAAAGAGAGAAAGAAGGGAGGGGAAGGGAGGGAGGGAGCGAGGATGGCCGGAAAATATGCCGACGGTAGCAACAGGCGGGCCGCAGATGCGCTCAAAGGGCCGCAAGGCCTCTGCTTCCTCTACCAATTCTCGGTCGAGAGAGAGATAAAGGGATGGGGGAGGGAAAGAAAAAGAGGAAAGAAAAGCCACCAGAGAGACCCTGAAATGGCGCAACCGCGGCCTGCGGTGCCACGGGCAAGAAATAGAGGCAATCATCCCTGTTTCACAAGATTTTTTTGAAAAAATACCGATCACAGTGAAGCTAGCAATGGGTTTGCCGACTTCACTATTTTTAAGATCTTTTTTAAAAAAATCCTCAAACAGTGAAGCCGACATGGGTTTGCCGGCTTCACTATTCATCATTGTTTTAAAAAAAACATGATGAATTGAACAGGGACGATCACCCCTTTTTCGTAGCTACGGCTCCACCCACGCGATCTCCGCTGCCCAGTGGCCACCCGACACCTTCCGACAGCCTCTCTGCCAACTGCGCCTCCCTCTCGTACTGTCACTCTCCCTCCCTCTCTCCCGATTAAACGTCCTATCAGACGACATCAAGCCGTGGAGGCCTCCACGGCCATCCGACGGCCTTAGCAGGCCACTACCGGCCTTCAGTGGTAGTGTCCCCTCTTTCCCCCCTCCTCTCTTTCCCTCTCCGTCCGGTGTTCCAATTGTCCAGTCGAACCGTCCCAATTTGCCATCGGTATGGCTTGGAACGCCCTTAACCATTCGATTCGGGACAGTTCAGCAAACACACTATTTAGGTTTAGATTACAATTTTGATAACTCAACTCAACTCAACAAAACCTTAATGCCAAACTAGTTAGGATTGACTATATGAATCCTTTCCTCCGTTACACTGTTCAAGGCCACATTTTTTTTGAAAAGATACAGCTATACCAAATCCTCCCTTGCTACTTTATATCCCATGTGATATTTGGTCTACTTCTACCTCTCTTTCTACGTGTATCAAATAACTCCTTCGTCCCAATGCATCCATAGGCATACGTTGTACATGTCCAAATCATCTAAGTCGTCCTCTGGATTTGCCCTCAACTAACGTGCTACCTCTACCTTTCTAGGAATGACTTCATTTATTATTCTATCTTTTCTTGTATTACCACACAACTATCTCGATATTCTCATTTCAACCAGACTCCTATGCACATGTTGTCTTCTAACAACCAGAAATTCTGTAACAAAAAGCATAGCTAGTCTTATGACTACCTTATAATTTTTCTTCAACTTGGCAAGTTTTTTATAATCACATAATCTCTATTGCACTTCTCCAATTTATCCACCATACTTTATTCCTGTGGATAACATCCTCTTCAATCTTCCTTTTTTGTGAATAATTGATCCTAAATACCAAAAATAATCATTCTTAAGAACTTCATGATCCTCAATTTTCACTCCATCTCTATTCTAATTTTACTAAAATTTCATTCCATGTATTTCGTCTTGGTCCTACATAACCTCCAAATAATGCCTCCATCTTCCTTTGATCTCATCTTCCATGATCAAATTTTTTTTGATTTTCATCTTTGATGCATTTAACCTAAGCCAAATCCCCAGTTTTCTTCTCTCTTAGTCTTGCAATCTTATAATTATATTTCTCCCCCATTAGTTTCTTACAATATAACTCTCCATATGCTTTGAATTTAGCCTCTCATACTGCCTTCTTAGCTTTTTTCTCAGCCATCTTCTAACTTTCATATGCTTCTCTATTCCTACATTTAGGTAGTCTTATATAACATTTTCTGAGCCTCAATCACCAATTGAACTCTCTTATTCCACCACCAAATTTTCATCATCTTTTTCCTTCAATTCTACTAATACCACTATAGCCACTTTCTTAATACTGTTAGCCATCTCCTCCTACATGACATTGATTTTCCCATCTAGATCCCATTTCCCTTCTTTCAACATTCCATCCTTACAAGCCATTTGTTTCTCTCATCACAAATTCAACCACCCAGTCCTCAGGTTCTCAAGTCCTCTCCCATTTCCTAATGCACATCCAAAATTACCGATCTACGTTGGGTGGTTAAATTCTCATCTAGTATAATTTTACAATCTTTACACAAAACTCGTTTACTCTATCCAGCAAGGAAGAAATCTATTCAACTAGTATCATACCCACTTCTAGAACTTATCAAGTGAGAGTCCTTTTCTTTAAAGAAAGTGCTAGCGAATACTAGGTATATGCCATCGTGAACTCCAAATGGCATTTCCTTCGTTGTTTCTATCTCTAAAAGTGCAACCTCCATGCACCCTTTAAAGGTCATATGCCATCATGAACTCCAAAATGGCATTTCCCTGTTTCTATCTCCGAAACTGCAACCTCCATGCACCCTTTAAAAACCTACATTACATTTTCCCGTATGTCCATTCCAATCTTCTCGGATGAATATCTTTTCTCCACTAGGAATCCATCAGAATTTAACATGTTTTAGCGTATTCCTATATGGATCTGTCTTGAATCAGACATTTTTACAGCCCATATCAAGACTAGAATTTGTAATGTTGAGTGCTTAAAGAGCAGTTCTTCCATATTGGAAGCTAATATCAAATATTTACCCATTTTAAGTGGTTAATATCATTAGGACCTCATTTTAAATAACAGAAAAGCCTCAGAAAGACATTTTCTAAAGATTAGTTTAGTGAAGGAAAATGTGTAAGATCAAATGCAAGAAGATCAATGCATGGAAAAAGTCCGTTCAAACATAATCAAGCTAACAGAGCACTCAAGGGAAATGGACAGTATGCTAAGATACCCATAGACTAATAAAAAATACAAAGAGCAACAAGAAATAATGTTTTTAGGGACTCTTTAATTATCAATCAGTCTCATTAAGCAACAACTGTATAATCTGTGAAACAAGTTTTATGAAAGCACCGCTCAATCCTAAATTCATATTTAACATGTATAGCCTGTCAATTTTTCCAAAAAAACAGGTTTTCAGTTTAAAGCAATCAAACAAATGTTTTCATAAAACTCATTCACTTTTGGTTTTATGTGAACTTGTTTAATCAGAACTTGAAAACAAAATAGCTTTCCAACTTCTATGATACAAGGGGACTGTAGCAGATCAGATTCCATAGCAGCAAATAGTGATTAATTCCACAAACTTTTACTCAGGCTTAGAAACATTACATGTTGGAGCCTTTCATACTCTTGCTGGGTATACTTTGTGATTTCAGATTGTTCTCCCAAAGCTGCTTGTAATCTCCAAACCTGATTTTAAAAAAATAGTGGAAATAAAAATAAAATAAGTTTTTGAAAAGAATGTAGTATGTCAAAATAACACAATGGCAAGCCGTAAGCTGCAGATATGCACCTCTTCAGCAAGATCCTTCTTAGGCATTTTCTTCACCACCTCGGGTGGGTAACCACAGAAAGTGTTATACCTGCATTCCACATTGGATAAACATCAGAGCGACACTAACTAAAGTAGCTCTGGGATTATGTAATCTATAGATCCACGGAGATCATGACTGCCCCTCCCCAATAAAAAAATAATGATAATAATAAAAGAATAACTTTCTATGCTGCCCGATTTTGGCACTGGCATCGGATGTAGAGGGAGACAGATCCAGGATTTTTTTTTCTCAATGTGGTTTAGGGGGAGGTTGACAAACTTCAGTATCAAAAACAATCAAATTCATCTATCAACTCATAGTCAAGCATGTATGAGATACGGCCTCAAAATGAAGCTAGCTTTGGAATCGAATACTTGTGATGTTGCTTTAGGGAATCAACAGAAAATTAAGCATAAACCATACATGAAATGTATGTATAAGGAGAATGGACACAATTTTTATCGGCATGGGCACTAACATGTTTGGCATGGTCAAGTACCAAATAGCACGATTGCAAGAAAGTACCCAGTTTTAGGATGGTAGGCCCAGTTTCACCACACATATGTGGTCTGAGAAATATACTTTGGCCCGTGAGACCAAGGTTTTAAAATATATGGAGCCTTCCTATGCCTCATTATCTGCAAACCAAGTCCAAATTGCCTGTATAATGCTGGATTGAGCCCCAATTGCTCGGCACCTAGTTGGATATCTATGAAGTAGGAAGGTTTTAACCACCAAGAGACCGGTGGGGCATCCCACCATATGAGTGTTGGAACAAGCCATTGTCCCAAGAGTCAGGACAAGACAAGTTAAGAAATGAACAGGGATGGGGCTGGACATCCACCATCTTGACTTTTCCATGTTGAAATGTGGGGCATCCCACTCCATGAAAAAAATGGGATGGTTCCATCCAATGATATTTAAAACCTTGGTGTAAAGCACTTTTTCCCATGATTTAAAAAAACTGAAAAAAAGGTTCATAATTATCCCACTCAGTACTAAGCAATTCACACCCAATTCAAGCTTGATCCACCCTACTGTAATGCATACATGCAGTTCAGACTCGCTCACAAATACCAAGGAGTGGGGTGGCAAAAATTGACCCAACTCAGAAACCTAACTAACCCAATCCAATCCTATTTTGACCGTGTTTGTGCCGTGTTTTTCAAATGGATTGAGCACAGGTCATATTTTTCGAATCAAAGTTTAAGTTGGTCCCTAGGCCAGGTATGGGTTAGTAGAGCTTTGACCAAACGCGGGTAACAAGAGTAGAGTTCTATTTAAGATAGTTTAGGTAGGGTTGAATCATGACCTTCAGCAAGGATTATCAAGAGATTGGTCTTTCCAATGGTAGTCATTTAATTCATCTTGAAAATGAGTCATTAAGAGTTGCAAGAACAGGGTTAGACATAGTAGGTTGTGGTCAAGGATTAAGCCTTGCAAGTTAGACTATGGTATGGGTTAAATTGGTCAAATTGGGCCATGAGCATCGACCAAGAATTGACCCATGGTGCAATGGGTCAAAGGGCTTCGACCTGATTTTGGGTTGGGTTGAGTGTGGGTCAAGTTTTCATATGTTGTCGGTCCTACTTTGACCCAAATGGTCTTGACCGATTGCCATCCCTACCACCACATATCAAGGCCACCATTTATAAGTTCGACATTGATAGGGAGCCGTTATACCTGATATTTTTGGTAGTCATATTGATTATAATGGATAAGTATGGAAATAATAGATATTAGAAACTAAATTACCAGCTCAAAAATTTTGATATTTTACTGCCTATGTAGAACTTGCAATTTCGTAGAGATCATAACACACCTCCAATGAAGGCTCCGCCATTGCTTAGAGATGTGGTCTCATGTTTTGCGAACTTCAAGAACTAGAATTTCTTGACACTATATGTTTATGAAATCCATCTGTGGAAAAGAACAAGTTTGAGATCCCCTGCCCACTAGGACCATCTATGAAATAGACAAACAAGTTCAAACATCTTAAATAGTTTTCTCCATTAGGTTGTCAGTCTTAGCATTTAAGAAACTGGTTTCTCACTATAGTACTCACCCAGTTTAATCTTTTAGTAATCACGGATCCTTGGTAACCAGCATTTACAACTAACACGATTTAGGTGACCTTACTATTTTCTTCTAAAAGTTCCATGCCAAGTCTGAATGGTACCAAACCATCTCAGAGTACTACCACTATTTACTCTTTAAAAGCTTAAAAACTAAAATCGTTATTCTAGCTATTCTACTTTATTTTATCATTCTCCTATTGAAACCAAGGCTTTCCATACGATCCATGCATTCCTTCTGGGCTGCACATTCCCTATATCAACTTTGAGAACCAAACCAAACAGGCCACACTGGGTCTTATTGTTTACGCTTGCATAGAAATAATTCAGGCTTAAATTCTGTGATTTTGTAAACCTGATTAGGCAAGTTAAATTCTAGATCAAGAGTTGTGTACACCAATCTAACTAAAACTAAAAGGATCCTAATATGCATGATAAATATCGTATTTATAACAAGCTTAAAAACTAAAAATACTAGTTGATCATTTACATTGATCATTACTCGTTCTTAATGGGTCCTCTTGAACACATTATTTTACCAAATTTTCAGAAAAAAAAAAAAAAAGGCCTCTAGGTAATCTGAGAACCAAGGGAACCAAGCTAACCATCATTCAATTTAGTTTAATGCCATTTGGTCTGGTTTTAATTGCAAGAAATTGGAGCCCAATTAGGATATGGTAGTTCTTGATCGACAACTAACTTTAACCAACCAAATCTTGTGCACTGCTTGTTACTTCATCTCTACCAAGAGCAACCTTACCTTAACTGAATCATCAACAAAATCAATACTTTCACCCATGGTATACAATTCCGTACCAGACCACTGATTTGTCAGTATACCGTACAGTAATGACCACAAAATGGAATAGTTCGTGGTCTCGGTATGGTATTTGGCACAAGCTGGTGTGAACTGGTCCTTACCAAGCAAGAACTGGCCAAAATAGCTTGATTCCAAGTGATTCAACCTAGTAAGGGCCTCATATTGATCTTGGGCCTCGATAATTAGGGAAGAAAGGGCCTAACACCCTTTTCTCCCTCTGTTTCAAGGTAAGAGAGGAGAAAAGAAATGACAGGGGGGAAGAGAAAGAGAGAGAGAGTGGAAGGATGAGCAGGATGTCCGATCCAACTATTTCCCTCTTCCTTTTTCATTTTTTTTGTTACATCCCCTAGATGGGCTGAAATTGAAAAATATTGGAAAATCATGCAAAAATCTTGTATTTGGATATAAAACTAAATAGATGCATGTATATTGCATCTCCAAATTTTAATTATAAATATTTTATATTTTAATGTTATTTAATTTAACATGTATTATGTAGTTACACTATTTTTTAGAAATGTAACATAAAAACTAAAACATACTTTATTTAAACATCAAAAACAACCTCACAAAATCCTATTTTCCACTCAAAACTAAAGAAAGAAAGCTCGAAATCTTGAAAACAACCAGAAGAAAAAACTTTGTTTGATGCACTAGTGCAGCTCCATACAATATAGTATATTACTCGTACGATATAGTACTAGTTTTCTATCAGCACAAATATGATCTGTCATACCATCCGATACTGGACATACCATATCATTCGGTACAGGACGTACCATACCGTACTAGTCTCATACCGGTTCGCGGTCTCATACCATACTGACACCTAGTACGCTGTCTCGTACCATACTGAACCATAGACCCACTATAATAGGATGGTATTGATATGAGATCTGTTATCGAAACGACGAAACTTGAGTATATAGTTCAGCATCCAAACTACGAACCTTGCTTTCATCACCCTTATGAATGAATAACCCCCCTAACTTCAAATACTAGCATTCACTTAGAGATTTCTAAATATACTTTTCCATCCATAATCTCAGTGTGCTTCATAAGTACATTACCAATGATAAACATGAGCAACCAATAGCCCCATTAATTAAATTAATAGTATAGTCAATATTTTCACCACTCCTAGAAATAAGTCACCTGTTAACTCCAGAGTTTTAGCATTATCTTCATTTAGTAATTTCTGAATATATTATCCCAGTTTTCCATAATCCATTGTGGTTCATCATTTGAAGAAGCAAAGAAAAGGGTTTACAGGCTATGAAGAAGTTACAATCAAGTATGTAAGGACTTTTGCTGTCAACTGTTATTAGTTCACCTCCAATTACAATTTAGAACTATGTAGATGCAGTGATGCATACCCGGTAGCTTCAGCATGAAACAAGCGAGCTTGCTCTTCTTTGCTTCCTTCATCAATAGACCACCAACCCAGCAATCTGTGTTTCATAGCACAGCATATGGCAAGCATGCGATAATAAACTATTATGATAATTCCCTATAAATATTTTTCCTGATAATGCATGTCTGCTGATAGCAGAGTAATTCTCATAACAAATGAAGCAACACTACCTTGAACCATGATGTAGGAAGGCAAAGCAATCATGAGCAGTTGATGAAATTGTGAGATATCTATTACTAATAGATCCACTGTGTAGTAAAAGAACAAGCTTCTCCACCAATCTTGATATAGCAAAGAGGACGCCGGCACCTTGCAAAAGAAACATTGGCAGGAAAAGAGCCAAAATTGGAATATTTCGAGCACTAGGTGGCGTTCCCTGTAACCATAGACAGAATAATCATGACTCAGCTACTAGTTTAGATTACGCTAACAAACAGATTAGCATAACAAGCTCTTGTCCACTGCTAGAGAGTAGAGGTAAGGAGTGCATAATCAGCATTTTAAATGCACATACTTATTTCTGTATATTTTTACAGTCATATAAGAAGTGCTCCTAATTTGCAAAATTATGGTCTATTGTAGCCCCTTATGTTGGCCAACTGTGCAACCTAAGTCTATGCCGTTGTTGCATGATTTCTTTACTTGTTCCAAGCCACATGATACTGAAGGGATTGATCAACTTTAAAACCTCTTCTCACCTGCTTTGAAGACATATTTGAATTATCTGTTCATCGTTGGAGATTTTAACTATTGGACTGAAGAGCAATCTTAGGGTTCACCATAGTCTTCCCAAAGTCTACATCAGTTATTTATCAAAACACGGAACCAGCCAGCAACAAAAACAACAACAATTTTCTGAACATTACCAAATGACAGCAATTTACTCATTTAACTGAACTTAGATTATCTTGATACCGGAATTAGAAAATTGTTTAAGAAAGAACTGAAGCATTAGTAGAAGGATGCAATGCTGGTAGCAACATTATGGAAGCCAGCGAAGCCACAGGTAGAAGATCATGGTCATAAATGGAATAATGTTTAACATTATTCAATGTTAGTCTGATGATTGGACCTGACAACATAATGCATCCTGTTCTGGTTATGGATTACAGCAAGAGAAGCTTAGCTTAGTTGATTTAACTCATGCTAAGTTATCAAGATAACTTAAACAAGGAATTCATTTGTTGTTAATGTGTCTATTACTTGCCAAACAAAATCCAAGTTTGTTTCATAAGAAAACAGAGATTTTCCCAATAAATGCTTTATGAATCTATAGAAAATGCTATTTATCTTTTCAAATCAACAACATGTCACTATTCTGCATGTTACCATATGATAGGTTACATTCTGCCTAGACTCAACGAATACAAGCAAAAACAGAACACCTGATAATCATCTTATTTCTAGACGTGAGATTAGCTTAAGTGACCAAAAAAAAAGACCTTTTCAATGTCAATCGTCACTTACAACAAACCAACAGGGGATTAGTCATTTTTTCTTGCCCTTCTTCTTATTCCGCTTGTTCATCACTTCATCTTCTGTCAGTTCTGCAATTGAAGTAGCCACAAATGGTGAATGGTGATACTATCCTTAAATTCTCAAATTGTTGATCTATTTTGGACTAGGTTTTCCCTTTGATTACCATGAACATACTTATTACTGTCTATCAGAGTTTCTCATCGATTCCTTCCAATTTTTATCTAGATTTCCTTATGCCCTTAAACAATTATCACCTTAATACAGTTGATTTTATTCACAGTCCAGATAACTCGACCCCTACTTACTCTAATGTTATCCTTCACCACGTTTTTGAACCTTTTCCTTTTAAAGTTGTTTCGAGCATTTTCTTGTACATAATCTAGTCTACTGGACCTCCATTTGGTTATTTGCATTTTCCAATGCTATGAACTACATGGATTCTTTTGGACTCCAGTCAGAAGCAGCACAATAAAAAAAATGATACTGTACGTATCTAAAGATGCACTCCTGCACCATTCCCTATGCCAATTTGAGCTGTGAATAACAAAGCATTCATCATTACATCATCAAAAATTAGTCAACCTATTGCTCCAGTACCTACCATATGCTTCAAAAGAGCATTGAACTTCATTTTATTCTTTTTTTTTCTTTTGCTCTTCCATTTGTATCTCTTAGGCCCTTTCTTCATTGCTTTAGCCCACCAAGTATTGACACATGACTTACACTTATTGCTCTCTGATATTACTTTGTATTCATGGAAGCTACATATAACATCATTTAGCACATCAAAACCTTGCAGCCATGGACAGTCGATTGATGGGAGTAAACAAGTAGGTATTCTGGTTGATCAGCCCATCTACCAATATCAATATTGTGATATGTGGGTCAACTTGATAAGCAAAACCCATACTCCAATTGTTAGCAAAATCCGATGTAAGTAATACCCATCCTCAACATGCCCTTTATCCACTCTTGCTTTCCCAATGGCATCAGATCAAGAGAAATAATTATTATCTAATGTATTCTATAAAATCATCAATTCACAGTTCATTGTTCAATGTCCTACTTCAAGAGGGATCTTGAGATAGGAGCATATCAATCCACACATATGTATAACCAAGTGGAACCTACAACTTTTAGTTGCTCAATTGTCAGTTTGATTAAAAGGATAAGCAGTAAACTCAGAAGATTCGCTTACAGCATCAAATTATCAGCAAGACATTATTTCTTCATTTTGCATGTCTAACTACCAAAAAATCACTGACAACTCTGTTGCAATGCATCCGCAACATCAGTTGAATCACTTCAGGATGATCATCGTTGTTGCTGTTGTCACCACAACTACTTTATGAGATAAATTTGAAGAAATTCTGGAGGTGTTTGGTTCGCAACCGAAATCAGAATAGGAATCGGAATCGGAATGGCTTGGAATCGGAATCGGAATCGGAATGACCAAATCTCTCGAAGCGTTTGGTTCGTGACCGGAATCGAATCGGAATCAGAATTGGAATGGAAATTTGAATCCATAGAGGAGAGTAGGAATTGAGTTTTATATAAATTGAGCCATTCCCATTCCACCCCGGAATCGAAATCGGAATTGGAATGGGACTCCTTTCAACCAAACGGTTGAAATGAGAATCACCCATTCCGATTCCGATTCTAGACCCCCACTCCCCCCAACCAAACACCCCCTCTATTTTATCAAATAAATATGAAGAAAGACTTGCATGATGATTCCTGAGTCTGCATGCACCACCTCGCTCACATTTGCAACCTCATAAAATTAAATGCCACCACTCTGCCACATATAGGCTCCAAAAAGGCCATTCTCCATAATAAATTCACTGAGAGAACATGCCTAAGCTCTATTACACAATCATTTTTCTACACAGCCTCATGTTACAACATACGTGTGGCTTATTGATTGGCACATTCTATCATCCACAGGGTATGAAGAAATCAATTAAATTATTTTTTTTCCACTGAAACTTAAAGGGGCACAAAAATAAACGGAACATCAAGCATAGATCAAAGCAAAAATATATTTCAAAAGCTTTCCACACAATAACTACCTAAGTTAACACCATGACGCAACAATAACTAATTTCAATGATAGCAGAAAATTATTGAATGCATGAATTTCTTCAGCTATGAATCTGTATTAATGTACATCACAAACATAATCAAGAACTGGGGACCTTTGTGCTCTAATTTGGCTTGTGAATTCCATTTTATGCTTCTAGGTGACAGTAATTTCCTACAAAAAAGATTTCATCGCAAACAAAGATCACCGACTCAAAATTAGACCTCATGCTGACCGGCCGGCAATACGAGTCGGTATGCCCCCATACTAGGCCCGAACCGACATTAACCGGGGAGGAAAAGAGAGAGAGAGGAGGGAGGGGGAGGGAGGCCAGTGGAGACATCGGCGGTGGCCAACAAAGGGCCACCAAGGCCTCCTAGGTTCCCTGGTCCTCCGCGAGAAAAAATGAGAATAGAAAGAGAAAAGAAAAAGGAGAGAAAATGAGAGAAGGGAAGACAGCAGGGAGGCCGCCAAATGATCCAAAACAGCCCCTATCCCTTTTGGACCGTCTAAAGGCCGCCGCAGGCTATGTTGCGCTACTCGGTGGCCTCCCCGCTGCTTTCCCCTCTCTTCTCTTCTCTCCCTTCTTCTTCTCTCTCTCTCTTCTCGCATCCCATGGAGGACCGCCTCGAAGACCCTTTGGCGGCCTCGACCACCGCTGGTCTTTCCCTTTTCTTCCCTCCCCTCTATCTCTCTTCCTCTCTTTCCTTCTCTCTCGCTCCGTTTTCACCAGCATTCCGAATCGAACATCCAAACTGTACTAGTTAGCCATCGGTACAGTTCGACACATCCCAAACCATCCAGTCCAGGACAATTCGACGAGCGATGATCCCAATCTCATTCATAGTGACGTTGCCTTCACCAGGTCTATGCCATGTCATACAAGGTCAACAACAAAACTTAAATTCGATAGGATAAGATTTTTTGTTGAAGACACGATAAAGCTGTAGAAAACTTAAATATTTTTATGACTTTCTAAAGTAATTTTTTTTCTCGCATTTGAATAAATATTTTGAAGTGATTTTTGTCGTAAGTCCTAATTTTACTGCTAAAAGATATGCCTGATGAAATATTATAAAACAAGAACAATTTTCTAGATAAACAACCAAAACATGACATAGTTGAAGAAAGCAATCCCAAGTCCATGTCATATAAGAAAGTGATATCATTGTTCCATGATGGTCAAGTGTCATCCATCAATGTTTAATAATTAATATAAAAAAGAAATAACTTCCTCAGGTCTACATACCTCTAAGCGCATACATAACAAAACCTGGAAAGCTACAAGTGGAATTTTCATTATATGCCCTCCTATGTCTTGCAGACCACATAATCTATCCTGATCATGATCCTCGATTGAAGGAAGCACAAGGCCACTACTCCAATCACGATATCTAATTGCTGTGGAGGAAGAGCTTGCTTCTGCATGATGTGGCTGTCTATGAATCATTGGATTAGACCACTTTGTACAAACGAGGAAAGCAAAGCACTCTGCAATTCTGTGTAGAGGGCTATGTCAAAAAGTTGCAGTGGACATGACAAAGAAACGACTAATTATAGGAAAGCAAATGAATACTACCCAAAATTTATAAATAGATCCCACCAGCCCAAAGCACCTACGTCACCTGCAGTGCATTATGAATTCCCATTACTAAGCTGTGCATTATATGTTAAAAAATTGGAGAATGTAATAGCACTATTTTTAAGTGGCATATCGAAAATTAGAAAACATAATTTCCTGTTTCATTAATTTTGAGCAAATGGAGCAATACATCATAGCGTCCCTATACAGCTGCCACAAATCAATAAATCAGTAAACCAGTAATTGATGCTTGACTACAGTAACCATATCATGAAGATAATCAGAAGGGGTTCCATGTTGGTGATACTAATGTGGTTCTCAACAACAAAACTTTTGGCGGAGAACTGGCATCTGCACTAGTCTAGGAGGGGTCTTGAATGGCCTAAGGATGTTTGGGTTAGCCAACTGCTTCATTAAGTCCCTTGTTGTACTAAAACTAGTTAATAACTACAAGATTTCATGTGATAAGGAAGAGTGGAGCCTATCATGCCTAGCATAATCATATTACTGGACTTCTTACCACAATCTTTCCAACACAAGTTTGGATAAAATGCAGAAACCAAAGTAATAGGATGATGACGGGATTGGGAAGCTTGGGAGCATGGGCATCATCAATCAAGAACAACTTAATTTGCCATCAGATTTGATGAGTCTCTTTCCCAGCGAGGTATCAATTTCAAGATGGACAATTTCTAGTAGAGGTGCCCTACTCATTAAAATGGCCAGCTTTAGTCCATTGCTGGCAATGAGATCCAGGCTGTCACTGCATCATTTAAGGTTTGCTAAGTGTCAAAACGTCATTATCACCATGTACTTGGTCCAATGTATTAATCTCATAAATTTTAAAAGTTTTCCTCCTTGTGCAGTATCCCTTCTTGTTGAGATGCTAAGGTGATAAATTCTCGACATGATATTGATGGGTCATGGAGGTTAACCTAGTACAACAAAATATGAATTATAGACAGAGCTTATTTCTACGCTCACATGCTAGAGCTATGATCCCATGCTAGACTAGAAAAAAGAACTTCAAGGCCCATAGGCATCTTGCTAAAAGATGAAGTTATGGAACTCATTAGGGCCCGCTGCAAAATAAAAACATCAATAAAACCACTCTGCTCCCCTTGGTGCTTTTATTGAAAACCTTTGCAAATCCACTTCTTCCTCCTCTGCCTCTCCCTTATCACAACAAACACCAACTCTAACCCTGAATCTGAAGCCCGCAAGTTTACGTGGCCCACACAATCTCAAGACTGTTACATCCAAGTAGGAGACATCGCAAAAGCAAGGAGGCTATGACTAGAGGCATAACAAACCTCCAGCTAACAGTCCAAGAACCACTCTCTTCCAATAGCCTAGACCACCTTCATTTTGTTTCCTCTATTTTAAACTCAAACATTTAGTTTATGTAGATAGGCATGGTGGATTCAGGTTTATGTGGATTAAACGGGCTAGGTTGGGCTCTACTAGTTCCAACCCAATTCTAAATGGGTAGTTCAGGCTAGGAGGTTTTAGAACCAACATAAGATGAAGCTTACCCAGCCAATAGCCAGCCTGAAAAATCTTCATCCACTGAGAGTCACTTTCAACTTCTATCTGGCTGACTATAATTAGGAAGTAGAAAAATATAAATAAGTCTATGCATCAAGTGCACTTGTACCTCTCTTCAAAGATGGAGGCACTAAGTATGGAATTTTCGATCCTTTCCCAATAAAGATACATTGATTCTGAGATCAGTCATTCAATTTGTTTTCAAAAATCCATTTTGTATATATATCACATAGTTACTTTTACCGGTTCTAAAACTAATTAAAACAAAACAACAGGATAGATCATCTCACCTAACAAAATCAGCTATCAGGTAAAAAAAAGAAAAAAGAAAAAGAGTACAAACAGATAGTTATTTCTTAGGGCCAAGATATCTTAGTTGATAAACCTCAAGACAAAAATTTACTCCCAATCAACTCTTCCGAGCTTGGATGTATTATACCTCATCCAAAGCAATGGCAAAAATGTTACTCTAAGTACATGATCAGAAGGACCTGTAGCTCACCTTGAAAGTTAAAAGTACCATCCTAGGTATATATGAGTCCATCAATATCTTTTATAGGGATAACCCTAAACATAACTGCCCAAGCCTTTTTCAAGGTTGGACTTTGAATAGTCCTTATTTGCCAATTACCCTGATTAAGGGCTACATCAAGTATGATTGCAAATGTATATAAATCCTTCCTCGTATTCCATCTATAGTAGCTTCAATCTTCCCTCCATTTACCAGACCCTTGGACAGAATTCAAGATGTCTTTATTGTCCAACATCTTGAACCATATAATAGTGTTGGCATTATTACCTCATGAAATTTCTCTATTTAATAAAGACAAGGATTTTTTTTTTTGATTTATGTTGAAGATAGATAAATTTATTAACACAGAAGATTTACATACTTAAAGCATGCCACTCATCATTATCCCTGTTAATGCAGCTGAGATGTGCCACCATTGATGGTTCACCAAAAAATGAACAAGCTCGCATGGCATCTCACTGCCATTAATCTAAGTAATGATCAAGAACTATTCTATGCTCATTCCTTAGGACAAATTCAAATAAGGTATAAGCATATCGTGAGGCAAGCAAAAAAATCAGTTTTAACTAACTAATCTTCGAAGAGTAAATTCTACTTAAGGATGAAGCTGCAGCCCAAAAAAGTTGAAATGTGTAGAGCTGCATCATAGTCCAATTGGATCTATGTCATATTTCATTCTTGTCTCATCAAAGCTGTAAAGTGGGAAATGGCAAATTGTTCATATTTATTATCAGAATGATATGCTTTCTAGAATCTACTCTTACCAAGATGAAAGTCCCAATACCAGAAGCCATCCCATTTTAATGTTAGGTCAGTACAGTACTGGAAAGGACCAAGATGAACCGAAACAAGCCCTAAAAACAAGAATGAAGAGAAAATTCTGTTTTTTTTAAAAAAAAAAAGTTTCCTGGGATGCATGGTCATCCCAAATGTCAGAATGAGACCATCCCAATCCATCTTAACTGGTACCAACAAAGATGGTTGGGATGTTCTGATCCACGAGAGAACCGGAGTAGTGGGTACATCCCAGATACCATGCTCTCATCAAAATGGTATGGTAGTAGTAGGACACGTCAAAACATACCAAGACCCAAATCCTTGCCCTATATGGTTGCTGGGGCTTGCAATGGGCTAAACCATGCCCACACCCATCAAGCTTGGCCAACTTAGGGCCAGGCCAAGCTATTTAAAGCAGACTATGAGCTTGGGCCTCACATTTAACCCCATAATGATGTTGCGCTTCATTTGGGCTGGCCCATGTCAGACCTAGGCCCAATCCCTAGCCCATGGCTATTTAGGACTCTGCCAAACCCATTTACTTCTCCTTGGCCCTCTGCTTCCACTCTATTCTATTCAAGAACTAACCCTAAGAGTGGGTTCTTCCCCTACCCTGTCTTGTATTTTCTGATCGTTGTCAACCATTGTCAAAGAAGCCAGCACCAGGTCATCGTGAATCAGGCAACCTTCGAACAACGAGTGTTACGTGTGGAGCAAAAGCCAGTTGGGGGAGGAGGCAGCAATGAGGTGGCAAGAAGTGACAAGGATCATGCAGCACATCAATGGGCAGAGGCTATGCGGAGGGCAATGAATGGGGATGGAGGCATAATGGTGCTTGTTGGGTATAAAATACCCCCAACCGAAGTTCGTGACAGGAGTGACCCTCCGGGGATCCAACTGACTTTCGACCTCCGACAACGTCTCTTCAAACCTCCCAGGCGGCCGAGCCTCCGCCATACTCCCAAGTTTTGCCGACGGACAGGACCCCGCCAGTGTCGACCGGATTCTTTGTGACGTCCGGACTCCTACGGGAGCCGGACCTCGTCCCCAACTCCGGCCGCAGGAAGACTCCGTCCGGACTCCTACGGGAGCCGGACTTCGTCCCCGACGCCAATCGCAAGTGAACCGCGTCCGGACTCCTACGGGAGCCGGACTTCGCCCCCGGCTTCTACTGCAAGCAAACTCCATCCGGACTCCTACGGGAGCCAGATCTCGTCTCCGACTCCGGCCACGGGAAGACTCCGCCCGAACTCCTACGGGAGCCGGGCTTCGTCCCCGACTTCGACCGCTGGTAAACTTCGTTCGGACTCCTACGGGAGCCGGACCTCGCCTCTGACTTTAATTGCAGGTAGACTTCGCCCGGACTCCTACGGGAGCCGGACTCCGCCCACGACTTCACAAGCAGACTCCGTCCGGACTCCTACGAGAGCCAGATCTCGTCTCCGACTCCGGCCACGGGAAGACTCCGCCCGGACTCCTACGGGAGCCGGGCTTCGTCCCCGACTTCGACCGCTGGTAAACTTCGTCCGGACTCCTACGGGAGCCGGACCTCTCCCCTGACTTTAATTGCAGGTAGACTTCGCCCGGACTCCTACGGGAGCCAGACTCCGCCCACGACTTCACAAGCAGACTCCGTCCGGACTCCTACGGAGCCAGATCTCGTCTCCGACTCCGGCCACGGGAAGACTCCGCCCGGATTCCTACGGGAGCGCCAGGCTTCGTCCCCGACTTCGACCGCTGGTAAACTTCGTCCGGACTCCTACGGGAGCCGGACCTCGCCCCTGACTTTAATTGCAGGTAGACTTCGCCCGGACTCCTACAGGAGCCGGACTCCGCCCACGACTTCACAAGCAGACTCCGTCCGGACTCTCCTACGGGAGCCAGATCTCGTCTCCGACTCCGGCCACGAGAAGACTCCGCCCGGACTTCTACGGGAGCCGGGCTTCGTCCCCGACTTCGACCGCTGGTAAACTTCGTCCGGACTCCTACGGGAGCCGGACTTCGCCCCTGACTTTAATTGCAGGTAGACTTCCCCGGACTCCTACGGGAGCCGGACTCCGCCCACGACTTCACAAGCAGACTCGTCCGGACTCCTACGGGAGCCAGATCTCGTCTCCGACTCCGGCCACGGGAAGACTCCCCCGGACTCCTACGGGAGCCGGGCTTCGTCCCCGACTTCGACCGCTGGTAAACTTCGTCCGGACTCCTACGGGAGCCGGACTTCGCCCCTGACTTTAATTGCAGGTAGACTTCGCCGGACTCCTACGGGAGCCGGACTCTGCCCACGACTTCACAAGCAGACTCCGTCCGGACTCCTACGGGAGCCAGATCTCGTCTCCGACTCCGGCCACGGGAAGACTCCGCCCGGACTCCTACGGGAGCCGGGCTTCGTCCCCGACTTCGACCGTTGGTAAACTTCGTCCGGACTCCTACGGGAGCCGGACCTCGCCCCTGACTTTAATTGCAGGTAGACTTCGACCGGACTCCTACGGGAGCCGGACTTCGCTTCCGACTCCAGCTACAGACTCCAACCGAACTTCAGCCGACAAGTCTAGACCCCCTGGCAAGCCGTAGTAACGGCCACGATCCTGCTCCACTCCCTGCGGCGGATCCTAAGCGGCTCCATCACTCCCTGCAGGCCGCAGTAACGGCCACGATTCTGCTCCACTCCCTACGACGGATACCGCGCGATTCCTCCCACCCCTTGGCAAGTCGCGACAACGGACACCGTTCCACTACCCGCAACAAACTCTACGTGGCACGTCCCGACGGTAGCCACGATCCCACTCCACTACTCTTCGCAACAAACTCCGCTGACCCTGGACAGCCCACTGCCAGACGGTTACAGATATCGCTATCAGTCTGCTGCCCCCTCCGCCTATAAAAGGGGGCCCCAGATACGTTATTCTCTAAGCTTTATTTTCTATCCCAAAACTCTGCTAAAATTTTCGTTGAGCACTCCATTCTTGTTGAGGCAAAGAACTGACTTGAGCGTCGGAGGGTCTTGCCGGAGCAACCCCACCTCCGATTTAGACTTCCTTTACAGGTCCCGGCGGCGACCACGACTCCCTCGACTCCAGCTCCTCCGACGCAGGTGGATTTTTGCACCAACAGTGCTGATCTACCATGTTGCTTTCTCTGTCCACCCTGCCGACCACCACAAGCACTCGACCCTTTACTTCTGCCACAACTACAAGTTTTTGGCACCCCTCTCTCTAGGGTTTGACCATTCAATTCAATGGTTCTAATGAAATGTCACTTGCTTGATCACCATTTAATCAAAGATTGGACAGTCATCAAGTTTTTCGTGCTATTAATTTATTAATAATAATGATAGCTCCGGTGGAGGGTTTAGGTATTGCATCTCAATGAATGTGCTTCAATTGGGGGTCATATATACATTGGATTAGGCCATAAACCAGGCCTGGGCCCAGCACCGACCTGATAATTTTTATTCTAGTGAGTCTACACAAAACCTGGGCAGACATAATCAAAAGGGCTAGGCTTGGACCTAAGACAGGCCGGCCAAAGACCGATGCATTAGCAACCCAAATGAGCATGGGCATGATAGCAGGATAACTAGTCATTTTGCCCGAAGTTGACTTTATCATAAAGAAGATACATGAAAAGGGCCACAAGCAAATGAATATTTTCAAAACTCATTAAAACACAAAATGTCATCATTGTGTTTCAAAAATGGAAAATGCATAGTAGGAGAAATATTAATTAAAACATCCAATAATTGCATGTAATATAACTTCCAAAACTGTAGCAAAGATAAAAATTTTACCACTTATCTTAAGAAGTGTGAATGTTGTGCAGCTATCATGAACACCATAGAGATCGCGACCCAAAAGTGCTGATAAGACATAGAGTGTTTATTTAGCACATATAAGCTTCAGAAAGTATACAAAGAGCAAGAGATGCAATATAAATATACTTGGATCATAAACTTTCTATAATTAAAACATTGTGCATAGCCATAGCATATCAAGTTAAAAAATAGCAATATCAAGTTAAAAAAGTTAGTTCAAACATGATTGTCTAAGAAAGATTTGTTCTCAATTAAACAACACAATTTTCTTCAATGGAAAACTTTATCCATTAAAAACTTGTAAGAGACTGTCTTGGCAAAAACAGGAGAATAGGATCTGTTGCTGGGAATAAATCTGCATGAAGCTTATACAAGAACCATATTTTCCAGGGGAATTTTTGTGGAAATATGTAGACTTAATAACATGCCATGCAAAGTTGGGATCAGAACCATATGATAGGCACAAAATGTAACATTAAGAAAATTGGCATGTCAAAAAACTCTAGAAATCCTTCTGTTTGTGTTACATATAATTATGGTTATTTGTTTCGGATGCAGTGAATGTTGATATCCATGTCCTAACAGCATGTTATTTGCTGTTAACATATTGCTGGCTGAGATGAAAGGACCAACACTGATACGAAAGATAGTTCTAAATAGTATATTAGTTTTTAAACAAATTAAAGAAAAACACTTGAACCATTGAAAGATTTGGGAGCTATGCATCCGTATGCCTTCCCCAATCAACACCATTCTAGCCTAAGAACTAGTATCCAGATGTCCATTGGAGGAACTGCATATGCCTAGCAACAATTCATAGATTAGGCTGGTTCAAGGTGATTCCAGAAAATTGGGCAAATTCTAGTTGCTTCAGGCCAACACATGCTAAAAGGGAATGTTGACTTTTCATAAACTAGCATTTTAAAAATTCTTGAGAATGGGACTGTGATTTAATTTGGCTCCTTAGCTTATTATGCCTTGGAGATGAAAGCAGTTATGCATATCAAACCTTGTTGTCTACCCTCTTCATAAGACTCTTCCCAAGTCTGTAGCAATTTCAGAGGGTCATTTCTCAATTTGTGACTATAAACCACAAAGAATAAAGTAAGCATACCACATGCCAGCCAGACATCTACGTTTTAACGTGGGTTCTTTTCATGCTGAAAGTTGTCTTGGCTAGGAAGTTAGCACCAATTCCAAGAGTCAACATCAACTTGGCAGGCAGTCACAAAAAATCTTCTTAATCCTTCCACCGAGTCTTCTATAGTTAAAGCTTCTGCTCCTTACGGAAATCAATTTGCATGGGAAAAGGCTTGGATGATGATGATAAGCTTAGAACTTTGAAGAGAAGAAATTAGAGAATATAGGAGAGAGGAGACAAACAAAAAACATTTCAGAGAACGTCTTCACATATTTGGTGAGTCGTCACCCAAATTCCAGATATGTGAAGAATATCAACAGAGAAATTAACATATGAAATCATAAAACATATCTATAAGATGATGTTCTCCAAGGACGATTGCTCAATCACACATGTAACATTTTGCACAATTAAAAGAAGCATGTTATATGCACATTTGAGCATCTCCGAAATCCTCTTTTTGTTCTAGAAAAGTTCTGCTCAAGTCAAGATGATTTTTCAATTGAAAAATGAATTTCAAAAGGGTCTTTACTTGCATACTGAGCACACATGCAATCAACAATTGTTCATCTACTTAAAAGTATTTTCTCATCTTTTTGTACATTTATATATAATTAGATGAAAGATGCATAAATTATAATTTAATTAGCATTTTATTAGAAAAAATTGCAATTTCAGGAATAGTTCATTTTTTTGAACTTTGTTTGATCTCTCAAATCTACACCAAATTTCCTGCATAAATTTCACTGAATTAATTTTGTTCTGCTATGCTCAAATCCAATTCACAACATACTAGCAAGCACCTAGCCACCATAAAGTGCCAGCCTTGGTTGACATCAAGCTCAATATCGATATGTAGACCATTGAGTTGGCCCAATAATCTATATAATAATAGCAAAGCGATATACGGATATTAGGGATGGCATTCCGTATTGACACATAAGAATATAAGATAATCTTCCGCAACACCAGGTGTCAAGTTTTATTTTTTTATTTTTTTTATTTTTTTAAATAAGAAATAAAAGCACAATAGTATCTATATAAACTATATCTATATAATAATAATAAAGCGATACACAGATATTAGGGGTGGTATTCCATGTTGACACATAAGATTATAGGATAATCTTTAAATAAGAAATAAAAGCATAAATAGTATGATAAAAAAATAAATAATATTTTAAATCTATATAATAATAGTAAAACGATACACGAGTGTTAGGAGTGACATTCCATGTTGACACGTAAGATTATAAGATAATCTCCCGCAATGCCATATGTCCAAATTTTTTTTATATATATTTTTAAATAAAAAATAAAAGCACAAATAGTATCTATATAATCTATTTTATACAATAATAGTAAAGCGATATATAGATATTAGGGGTGACATTCCGCATTGACACGTAAGATTATAGGATAATCTCCTACAACACCACCTGTCAAGTTTTATTTTTTTATTTTTTTTATTTTTTAAATAAGCAATAAAAGCATAAATAGTATGATAAAAAAAATAAAGAATATTTTAAATTATTATAACTTAGTTTTATTCTAAAAAGAAAAAGAAAATAAGAAATAGACAAAGTCACGATCATCAAAAGCCAGAACCCGTTGCCTTTCTCTTACCCCACCGCCAACACCACCTCCGAAGCCACGTGTCAAGTTTGGAAGTCACCACTTCGGAGAGAAACGTAACTCTTTAAAATGCAAGGAAATCTCGAACCCCTGTGTCCCCATGCAACCTCCATCTCTTTATAGGATTCTGTACGCATGAATTTTTTCGGTATTTTCCACCAATCCTCCGATCTCTTTCCATCTCCTAGGGTAGGATTGAAGGGTCTTAGAGGGAGAGATGGGAGAAGCAATGAGAACTGCTGTGACGGCTGTCGTAGTCGGCGGCTACCGGACAGCCATGGACGCGGCATCGACAGCCTGGAAGGCTTCCAGTCCGTCCATAGCCACCATCGCCACCGCGGCGATGGCGGCCGAGGGGGCGCCATCAGGCTGTTTACTTGCATTGCATCCTTCAATCTAATTTTTTTTAAAAAAATTTAGAAGCCAAATGCAGCATCCTTTACAACCCACATTTTCACTCTCTATAGTATTAAATTTAGAAATGAAAATTCTTTCTCTTTCTCTGCTATCAACAGAAGAATTTGATCAAAAAAATCAATAAAAAAAGTAAAAGAAAAAATATTGCAATGGTTCTTTATAGAATGTATTCTACAAACCTATTTTATAGCACTCTTAATTTTTGGATTTACTAATATTAATAGCAAAAAAAATATTATCATTATTATCAATTAAACCCCTGCAACACAGGGGTCAAGTGCTAGTGAGTACGAGAATTATAATTCTATAGGAAATGTAGGAGTCATATAGTAATGATTAAGGTAAAAAAATCATTATATAAACTACATTTAATACCCCAGGTTTAGAATAAAAGGGCATGCAACTTCTCCTCTCAAAAAAAACCAAAATTGGTGAAGCAAAAATTATTGTGATACACCAATAGAACGTCTACTCCATAATTTCTTGGATTTCAGACATAAGAAAACAAATACAGAAGATTTTTTGGAAGTAGAATATTAAATACAAAAGCACAAGAGATGACCATGATATGCATTATTCGCACACTGATAGTCTGTCTGCCACTCTGCATTTTTGAAGTTGTTGACATAATATAATGTTTTAACCATATATCATCTTGTACATTTGATAGGGTTATTTCTTCAGAAGCATTAGAATTGATTCAATAAGCTACTTTAGGTTTCTTCACAATTTTCAGATTTTAAATGTGTAAAAATGAAAATGATACTTCTTAACTTTAGGGTTGGTCACAGCGTAAATATCTCATTAAAAGAGCCTTTACAATTTATGGCAGGAATAAATTAGCCTATGTATGAATTGCTTGGTTAAATTACATAACTTCGTGATATGGAAGTCATGATTTAGTGACTCTACCATCCATATTATTTTTTATCACTTGTCATTTTCAATCTTTATGTTAAATTCTTATATGCTCATCAAAATTTGTCCTAGGTCTAATTTAACTTCAGCTAATCTCCTGCAATGAACTGACATTTTGAAGAAATAGGAAAACTATCCATTCCCTTAAAGATAATTATAATGGATTGAGATATTAAGTGCATCAAAGATCTAGGTGACAAACAACAATGCATCTTCTTTTTAGATGCTTTTGCATAGGTAAGATAGCAAACAAATGGAAAAACAAGGACCATGCAACCTCCATCTCTTTATAGGATTCTGTACGCATGAATTTTTTCGGTATTTTCCACCAATCCTCCGATCTCTTTCCATCTCCTAGGGTAGGATTGAAGGGTCTTAGAGGGAGAGATGGGAGAAGCAATGAGAACTGCTGTGACGGCTGTCGTAGTCGGCGGCTACCGGACAGCCATGGACGCGGCATCGACAGCCTGGAAGGCTTCCAGTCCGTCCATAGCCACCATCGCCACCGCGGCGATGGCGGCCGAGGGGGCGCCATCAGGCTGTTTACTTGCATTGCATCCTTCAATCTAATTTTTTTAAAAAATTTTAGAAGCCAAATGCAGCATCCTTTACGACCCACATTTTCACTCTCTATAGTATTAAATTTAGAAATGAAAAATCTTTCTCTTTCTCTGCTATCAACAGAAGAATTTGATCAAAAAAATCAATAAAAAAAGTAAAAGAAAAAATATTGCAATGGTTCTTTATAGAATGTATTCTACAAACCTATTTTATAGCACTCTTAATTTTTGGATTTACTAATATTAATAGCAAAAAAAATATTATCATTATTATCAATTAAACCCCTGCAACACAGGGGTCAAGTGCTAGTGAGTACGAGAATTATAATTCTATAGGAAATGTAGGAGTCATATAGTAATGATTAAGGTAAAAAATCATTATATAAACTACATTTAATACCCTAGGTTTAGAATAAAAAGGCATGCAACTTCTCCTCTCAAAAAAAACCAAAATTGGTGAAGCAAAAATTATTGTGATACACCAATAGAACGTCTACTCCATAATTTCTTGGATTTCAGACATAAGAAAACAAATACAGAAGATTTTTTGGAAGTAGAATATTAAATACAAAAGCACAAGAGATGACCATGATATGCATTATTCGCACACTGATAGTCTGTCTGCCACTCTGCATTTTTGAAGTTGTTGACATAATATAATGTTTTAACCATATATCATCTTGTACATTTGATAGGGTTATTTCTTCAGAAGCATTAGAATTGATTCAATAAGCTACTTTAGGTTTCTTCACAATTTTCAGATTTTAAATGTGTAAAAATGAAAATGATACTTCTTAACTTTAGGGTTGGTCACAGCGTAAATATCTCATTAAAAGAGCCTTTACAATTTATGGCAGGAATAAATTAGCCTATGTATGAATTGCTTGGTTAAATTACATAACTTCGTGATATGGAAGTCATGATTTAGTGACTCTACCATCCATATTATTTTTTATCACTTGTCATTTTCAATCTTTATGTTAAATTCTTATATGCTCATCAAAATTTGTCCTAGGTCTAATTTAACTTCAGCTAATCTCCTGCAATGAACTGACATTTTGAAGAAATAGGAAAACTATCCATTCCCTTAAAGATAATTATAATGGATTGAGATATTAAGTGCGTCAAAGATCTAGGTGACAAACAACAATGCATCTTCTTTTTAGATGCTTTTGCATAGGTAAGATAGCAAACAAATGGAAAAACAAGGATCATGATGCATGGATGATAAGAAAATAGGAAAAGAAGAAGAAAATAAAACTTATTTAATAAAAAAGATCAAGAATATTAAAAGTAACAAGGAATGATCAGATGAAGGTGTGTAAGGATAAAGAATGATGCAGCTAGCGAGAAAAAGAGATCAAAGGAAATGGCTTTATCATCTGATTTTCTGTACCTTGTTTGGTAGGATCCACCATGTGATAACATGTTTAGAACATTGTTATAATGGCATTAAAAGATAAAATAATCATGATGAAACTCATCTATGATATACTCACAAAACAAAATGTGGAAGAAAAAAAAGGAAAATTTCACAAATGCCAGAATGGCAAGTGAGATACACAACAATGGAGCAACTTGACTGGGTTCAGTCTAACCGCATAGAAATGAAAATGCTAATTGACATGGAATTGCAACATCAAAAAAACTCTCTCTGTCAGATTTTAGACCCCCAAAAGTATAAGTTTAGAACATGTCCCATTTTTGTTAAGTATATGGTTTTCAAACTGTTTCTTAGTCCCTAGGTGACTCCATACACTAAAATTCAATGTTTTAGAACACATAAAAAGACCTACGAAGCACCAAGAATGTCAAGCTACCTTAGCAACTTAGATGCTTATAAACCTAGCCTAATCAATTCAACAATTAAATCATATGAGGGCAAGGCCAAGAAATTAAACCAAGAACAGATAACGAGTATCATTATGAAGATGTATACCTTAAATCAGACTGTGTGTAAGAATTTTATAAACATTGCTTCAAAATAAAAGCATTTAGAGAAGCGAAGAAACAACTAATAAAATAAGCAAGGAGAGCTCATGGCATCAACAAACTACTTATATAAAAAGACATCATCATGACATGTTTATCTATGTTAACAACCAATAAAATTAACTTACAGGAAGTGTCTCCCATATGGTTTCATCACTTATGCTTTCTTCATCTCCTGGCATTAAAGCCCTACACATTCTGTATATGGGGCAAAAGAAAATATCAGAACAAAGGAGGAAATCAACTAATAATCACGAACTGCCGGTTAAATAATGCTGAAAAGAATTAGCATGTCCTGTTTGAGTGCAAGCACTCCGGGTTCATGAAATAAAATAAGGACAGTTTGTGGTGGAGGAACTGCTTTTAAATGGCTAATTGCTTGCAGAACTGTAATGCCATAGGATACTTCTAATTTGCTTTAGATCAAGTTTTTGGCTTACTGATGTCATTTTCATGTTGATTATTGCCTGTTTAAGCTTCAGAACAGATGTCATTTAAAACACTCTCTATAAGCAAAACTCCAATTGTAAACCATGTAGCTTCTCAAAAATAGCATCTATACCTTATCCTTTCTTGTCAAATTTAGGTCAGGCTAAAAATGTATTGGATATGCTCAGATACCGGTAATATACACATCCATAACACTTTTATCCGGCAGATATGGATACCAAGGAGACAGCTCATAGAGTTGTGGAAAGATGAACAAATTAATTTAGTCTATACCTATAGGTACTAAGATTTAATCACATTAACTAATGTAAAGTAGGGGTGACAAAATATGACCCGACCCGCTAACCCAACCTGTGTTCGACCCGCTATAAACAGATATAGATTTGGACTAAATAGGTTTGGGTCGTAAACAGGTCAACCCATTTAACCCGTTTTTTATTTGCGTCGGGTTCATGTTTGGGTTATCTAACCTGCTTAACCCGTTTAACCCGTATAATTTTTTGGTTGGACTTGTATATCATCAATTGGGCCGTCTAAATAGCCTGAGTAATGGGCTAATTGGGCTCCGCTCCGTGTTGCGTGATATGGCAATTGGACCGCGTCAAATCCCACGATGGATGGCACGCCATGCTACCCTTGTATTTCACCGATTCCCGATCGCACCATGCCCACGCTACCTCTTGTATCTCACCAATACCGCAGGTTTCGTGGCTAAGGTTTTCCACGTTCTTCCCCTCCCTTTCTTTCTTCTCTGCCGCCGTTGTGCCGACGACTGTCGAGGCTGAGTTCGACACTTTGATCAGGCTTGCCGCTTGCCGAAGGCGAAGGAACCGGAGGCGACGGGGCGTCGATCGAAGGTGCTCCCCAATGCCACCACCTATGCCACCATCAAATCTCTCTTCCAGGTTCGCTCCCTCCTCTCCCTTCTCGATGACAACGGCCTTCCCCTCTCCACCCACTCCACTGTCGTGCACGCCGTCCGCTTCCCCTGCTCCTGCTCCAACGACGCCGGCAGAAGCTATGGCCTGTGGATCCCGCTGTCGTGCAACAGTGACAGGTGACCTAATGCCCAGTGGACGGCACCACAGTGGTCCACTACGCCCATATGGTGGCGGCCAAGAGCTCGATGGAGGGGATTGCGGTGGAGTTCGGAACAGAGCGCCGGAGCCAGAAGCGGCCAAGAGAGCTCCGGTTGGGCGGAGTCGGAGGCGGCAAGAGCGCAGTCGGTTGGAGATGCAGTGAGGGCGGTTGAGCGGAGATGCGGCAAACGCGGTCGGGCGGAGGCCACAAATAAGGTTTTTTTTTAAAACAAGTTGCAAGCGGGTTGGATTTTATTGTTTTTTTAACTTGGGTTATAACCGAGTTGTAAATAGATCGGGTCAAGTAACCTGTTTATTAAACAGGTCAGGTTCGGATTCTAAAGTCTGACTTATTTAATAAACAGGTCGGATCCGGGTTCAAAGTTTTTTGACTCGATCCATATCTGATCTGATCCGTTTATATCCAACCCAACCCGATTGCCACCCCTAATGTAAAGTGTTTATGTTATGGTGCTTTCGCTTTAGGTAACCCCTCTCTCTCCCTCTCATATTCATGGTGTGTATGCATGCAGAAATTGGGCTGCCATGGGTCTGGTCAGGTCAATAATTTAGACCAACAAGATTAAGCTTAATGCACCATGTGTATGCAAGCAGTAGTTGGGCTACTAATAGGTTGGGTCAAGTCAACAATTTAAACCAACAAGAAAAGTCTTGGCCTAGATCTGAACCCATCCCTTTTTTCCCTTTTCGGTAGATAATATAGTCATTTATATAGGACACTCAAAAAGACAAGCAGACCTGTCGATAGCTGCAGGGTGTGCTGGGTCCGGTCGGACCTAAGCGCATTATTTAGTCAAAACTTCATGCCCATACTCACTAAAAGGCCTTTTTCATAACCCAGCCCAATCATTCAAACCATAAGTTTGGTATCCAATCCCGACTAATCCTTTGAGTCAATATGACCATCTTAAGCCCCAAAAATTGAAAGAGGAAAAGATGTAACAATGCAACAGATAAAGAAATAACAAGGGAATAAAAAATATTCTGGAGAAATATAAGAAATAAAATTATAGAAAACAAGAGTTTCTATCAAAACTCAGCTTATGTCAAGTTTTGGCTAGCTAAAGTCATCCAGTCATCTTAGTGTTCTTATTGCCATCACAAGTTCACAGCTCAGTGTCAATGCTGTAGACTTTAGGTCATCGAGCCTAGAAAGAATCACATGTGATGCACTAAGAGGCAAAGGTCTCCATGACGGGACAAGAAAGAGTTTCCAAAGCTGAGGGATAGCATAACAGAACCACACATAAAAAAAGATAGGCAATTCAAGGTCCCAAAAGATTCTAGAAATCAGATCATATAACACTAGGATAAAAACACTTCATTTGTCATATACATAGGCCACTAACTCTATGTTCAATTGGGGTCACGAGAAGAAGGATAGATGGGATTGAAAGGATGGATGGCCCCCACCCACCATTTAGTTCAAAAAATATTAGGAAGATGGATCAAAAAGAGGGATTGCCCATCCATCCGGGCCAACCAATTTACATCCTCCCAAATTGAAATGATACAAGGAAGGATGGATAGAACATGTAAAGAGTGGATTTTTGTGTTGACAAAATCATCCCTATTAACTTTTTTGAAAAAACTCTAATACTTCTTCACTTTTTCATTCATTTTATTTATATTTTTTTTATTTTACCCATACTATTTATCCTATACTATTAAGTTTTATTACTAATTATTTTAATTTTAGCACATAGTTTTCATAATTATAAGTAAATAATTAAAATTATCTTATATTTTTATTTTATTTACTATTTTTTAGTTAACTATTTGTATAAAATTAAAAAACTATTTAAATTAAATTATAAATTAATTAGTTATTTGTATAATTAATATATAAATAAATTTATTCATATAATTAATTTATAAATAATTTATTCAATTAAATACTTATATAATTTTTTATATAATTATAAATTATAAAGATTATAAATTTATATATTACCTATGCTTCTTCAACATAAATAAGTATTATAAATTGATAATAATAATTTTTTTTATCGAAGAACAGTTTAGTAAAAATATCATACAAATATCTTCCTTCCTTTTCTCTCTCCTATACCAAACAAAAGAGGGAATCGTCCCATCCAACCTTCCATATTTCAACAAATATACAGAAGGATGAATAGAAGATTCATTCATCCTTTCCCTCATCCATCCTTCCCCATCCAACTTCTCCAATCCATCCTCCGTACCAAACAAAAGTATTATCCAAAGGTAAAGGATAAAACCAAATATATGTTTCCATAGGCTTTCATGCTTGAGCATATATAAGACATTATTTTCATGTTAATAATCCTTAGCTAGCGCCTGGTGGTACAATTCTCAAGACCCAAAACTAGCCAATGCCCTAGCCATAACCTATTCTTTCCAATAGGCATCTACAATTGAGCCTATAAATTACATATTTGGGCATGCAACAGCTGATACCTGGTAGCACCAATTTTCACGAGCCAAAACAAGACAAAGCTCTAGCCAAAAGTGTCCCATATAAATTTTGGGTCAAATTGTCTGACATCATTCCTATGCTAGTGTGTTCTGCATAACCCAAACCCTACCCGCAATGAGTTGGGTCATACATTGACACCCCTACATGCAAGTATTTGCATGTGCATGCTTCTTGAGGCAGTGGACTAGGTTCCTCATTACACAACAACCACATGAGCTAGGAATGTTAGCATGAAAGGCTTTCACATCAGATTGATTAGTTGCAAAATTCTACACTTTCTGAAGCCTTAAAGTAATGCTCCACAGCAGATACCAAACTGGTCGGACAATTTAGCAACTCTGACTAAATAGGCTGAAAGGAAGTGCAACTCCAAACATAAATAACAGATCAATATAAACATAGTTTTCCCATCAAGTTGGAATTATTTACCTGAAATTGTCAATGAGAATAATTACTTCAAAGGCCAAAAGAGGAAGGAAAACGATCTTCAGGTTAAAAGTTGGGCCGGTGTGAGCTGCATATAAATCCTTTAATAAAACATGAGACACAGGTAAAAGAATGAAAATTAACTTTTAAAAAGCTAATGATCATTACATATTTTGAACTGGAATACATATGTTTTAGTGTGCTGAATGCGACTACTAATTGTTTAATTGATCACAGGTCAATATCACTTACCGCTGATGCTCTGGAGGTAAACACAAAGAAGCAGCTCAAATGCAATTAATAATGGTCCCGCAACAATAGCATGACAAGGTGCCCACTGTAAAGCGCAATACAAGTTTATGAGACAACTAAAGAATACACTTCTGGATACTAATCCATCGTCAAGGAAGCACTAGTTAAGAACTCATACATGACGATCATGAGGTAATGATGGAGCAGGTAAGGAGAACCTTCCACGTGCAACAACAGCATGAAACAGCCAAAGCGGGACAAAAACTATCCTGCATAGTTAGGGACGGCACGTTGAAGCTAAAACAAGAATAAGAAACAACAAATTTTAATTCTTTCCCATACACAAATTTGAGCATAGTGATATAGGCAGTAAGACGGACATGCTACTCAATAGTTCTTGAGTTTGACTGCATGGCATTTTCAGATTAAAGTGATGATTATATGCCCATCACTACCATGCAGAATGATTTGAAGTGACAAGATATCCATGTACCCAACACTATCATGGATAAGAACTTCAACTTAAGTACCAAACAAGCATCCTAACCGACGTAGAGAATAAGGTTATGCAATATATAATGTAAGAGACTTGGGCATTTAAGAAAAGTTAGCTGATGCCATAAATGAAGACCGTATAAATAACCCCCCCCCCTTCCAAAACACCCTTTTCCGTTTACCATAAAAACACCCATGTGATTCTCCGTCTTCATCTAATATTTTAGAGAGAGATACCAACAACAAATACACCCACCATGATTCTTGAAAATCTATATACAACATGACTTATTAATTAGTTCAAACCCTACTTATCTTTCTCTCCATTGCCTCTACAATTTATCTTCTTCCTAGTATCCTTCTTTATCCTTTAATTTCTATCCTTCTCCTTCTCATCTATTCTCCTCCACCTTCACCATCCCTTTTCTCTTCATCTTCTTCCTCATGCACAATGTCTAGGCAGCCATCCTTCTCCACCAACTTTGTAGCTGCCGCACATGGACCCTCACCACTGCCCTCCACTGACCTAGGTGAAAGCAAATATGAATACTATTATAGAGTCATGGAGAAATCCTTTGGATATTCAATGTATAACAATCAGTCCACCAAAACAAAATACATTCATATAATGTAAGTGAAAAGGAAATGGGAATGCAGGTTCAGGATATAATGATGGCCACAAAATAATTAAAAGCAATATATTTATCTCAGCCTCCAAAACAGAAAATAATGTAGAGATATGATGATGTTTCAAACAAATTAAATGGACTTCTCGAGCGAAGATGTGATTTTTATGTACATATGATCCCAGCCAGTTACTAATACTTGAGTGGAAATTTTTAAATCCAAATATATGGGTAGTTATGTTGCTAAAAGCTTAGGACATGCAGATGCAAATAGTCTTGGGCAATAAAAGGAAGCAAGCCTTAAATATATGTGTAAGTGCCTGGCACAAAATTTGATAGAATATGAGACGATGGTGTCAATAAAACAAAAAGGAGAATTGTGATATTACAATTTAAACCATGGCAGGGAAACAAAATATTGCAAGAAATTTGTCCCTTGATAAAAACTAATGGCTTCGGAAGATTGCGGTTCTGCACTCAATAAACAGATAGTATAAGGCCTGGAGGTTATGGATTCCTTCATCCTTAACACACACTACAGGCACTCTATCCTGAACCTAGAATTCCTCTATAACCACACCAGAACGAACGCAAAGAACTCAGCTCTGAGACATCCAATCCAGCTGGCCTATCACTCAATCGAGGGTTTACAAAGCATATGCCATTTATCCGAGACAATATTCGTTAAGAAGAAGAAGAAGAAAAATCAATAGCCATACCCCTTCTTTATCAGCAAATTCCAAGCCCAGATTTTCTTTCTAAGTTACTGACGATTCAGAATAGCAATTTCTAAGAATTAGAATAATTGACGTGAAAAACCAACCAAAATCAAACCTAGCTCGAAACAGTTAGAAACAGGCCAAGAAGGGATACAATGGGAGGAGAGGACGGCGAACTGACCACCAATAATAGGAGATGCGAAGAAGAAGAACAAGAAGAAGAAGAAGCTTATTCCCATTACCCCCACTCATACCGCTTCTTTATCAGCAAATGCCGAGCCCAGATTTTCTTTCTAGGTCACTGACAATTCAAAATCCCAAGTTCCAAGAATTTAAATAAATTGTCGTGCAAAATCAACCAAAATCAAACCTAGCTCTAAAAAATTAGAAACAGACCAAGACCAAGAAAGGGGAAAAGAGAGGAAAGGACGGCGAACTGACCACCAAGAATAGAAGATGCGGCCATCGATCTTGAGGGCGAGGAAGAGAGTGAAGCAGAAGAGCAGCCCGTGCCCCGCGACCGCCTGCGCCGATTTCCCCACCCTCCCCCACGTCATCGCCTTCCGACGTTGCATCGCCTCCTGCCCTCCTTCCCCGCTGCCGTCCTGCCGCCCGCCACCACCGCGCTTTCTCTTCTCTCTTATCTTTCCCTTCCTCCTCCTCCTCTTGCTCCTCCCTTCTCTCACGCTCTAACACCTTGAGAGTTTGCCACCCCTCCGCCTCTCGCGGACAGAAGGCGGGCGGTGGGACGCCCTAAGCAAACCCACTCTTCTTCGCCTTCGCAGGGTATTTTGGCGATGGGGATTTTTTTTTTTAATTCATTAAAAGCCAATCCGAGAGGGTACTTGCATTAGCTTGCACGCCAACGCGCGCTGGCTTTTGATGAGGGTCTGGCTGTGAGGTCCAGTGGTCCCGCGGAGGGCGTTAAGCGTAGGTTAGCCTCTTCGTGGCGGCATCCAGGAAGACGTGTGCAGGAGGTGGAGGATAGCATTTGGCAGCTGCTCGGCGCTCCAGATGGCATTGCACCTAAGATCGGCTGTACGGTCCTTAACTGGAATATGCAGCGTTTCTTTTAATGCGAATATTGCCCCCACAACGTTGCGTCCAATTGATTTTATAAAAAATTACCTATAGATCGTTAGATGACTTCAAAACTATTTTTAATTTTTTTATATTTTTAAAATTTAATAAAATAATATTAAAATATTAAAAAATTATTTTTAGATTTCTATCATCTATGCAGATTAGTTACATACATGTATATTCAGACTACACAAGTTCATTCATGTTTAAGTTATACAGATTTATGTTCAGATCACATAAGTTATCTAGTTTTAATATCTTGTTATGCACATTCATGTTCAAATTATACAGACATGTACCTTGGTTATACAAAAATAACTCCTTAACATTTCAGAAATTTTTTATTGAACTTGAAAAGTCCAAAGATTTAAAAGTAATTTCAGATCCATATAGAAATCTATAAATAATTTTTTCTTAATTTTAGTGTCGGAAGGGCGGAGGGGCTGGCTTTCCTAGCACCCATCATAAAAGCACAAATCCAAAAATTTGAAGTTATACCCAAAAAAAAATCATATTGGCATCCTCTTTCTTCCTTCCTCATGAAGCTTCTTTATCCATCCATGACTTAAAAAACAAAAAAACAAAAGAAAAAAAAAACGTATTGGCATCCTCTTTCTTCCTCATGAAGCTTCTTCATCTATCATCTTCTTTGTCAAGCTATGCTTGTCCATCCATCCTCTTCCTTGTTAAACCACTCTCTCATTTCTTCTCCTAACATCATTTTTCTTTCTTAACCTCTCCATTTATCCTTTTGCTCATTAGGTCATCTCTTATGTCCGTGAGATCTTTCTTCTTCTATTGGAATCTCTTTCATCTCATTCAAATTTTTCTCTTTTTTTCAAGGCTGTATGAGTTCATAGAATCAAAAGAATATTATAAATATAATTTCTTATAGTAGATGAAATTAGGAAATTGTGCATTATATATTGTTAGCGAGAAATACCAGATTTTAAAAGCTGTGTATCTATTTATCTAGATGTATATATTGATTTGTTAGATAATTTTATTTACTTTGTGTATATTATGTAGTCATGTAATATATATAGATAAAAAGTATGTTTTGAAAATTATATATCAATTTATTTAGAGTATAAAAAAAAGAAGCTCTCATAGTATGTATCAAGAAATCAACGAATGTCTATCATTTAATCTTGTAATACATATTAGTAAATATAATATTCTGAATACTATATATAAATTTGTTTGGAGGTGTGTATTGGATTGCTGAATGACTAATTTACTAAGTGTATATCATCTGAACGTATCTATGTATTAATGAATATTATGTTCTGAAAGTTATACATTGATTTACCTAGAGATATATTTTGACTTGCTAGATGGCTAATTTACTTAGTATGCATTACCAATGATATAGTGTGCATTGGTAAAAAAGGCATTGATATTTCTCCCTTATCTTGATCCTCCTATAAATAGAGGTAAGAAAGGACTCTTCAGGTGGGCAATGCATGCTCCAACACTGAAATTTTGCTCCTCCTATTGAGTTCCATTTCTGACTTGAGCATCGAAGGATCCTTGTCGAAGCAACCTCCGATCGGTACTTCTCTTGCAGGTCTCATCTCCGATGGTCCGACCTCCATCAAACTCCAGCCACTTCGATGTCAAGAGAGATCATCGTCAACGCACATTACAAGTCCCCCCTCATTCTTAACTATCTCTGCGGTGCCCTCTCTCTAGTGGACGAACTTCCTTCTTCGACTTCCTACCATACAATGCTCAGGTATGCGACTCGGCTCCAAACCGACTATCTCATCGAAGACGGACCGCAACAATAAACATTCATATTTCTCCACAAGTTTTTCTCCTTAAAAGATTTTTTTTAATTTTTTTTATCCCTTTGTGGGCCTAAGCCATCATTTTTTTAATTTACGTATTCCTTCAGGGGAAGAAATTCATAGGCAATGGGTTACAAAATCGAGCTTCTCACCACATTCCCTCTCCCCATACAAAAAGCCCTCCAAGAAAGATTATTTAGATATAAAACCTAAATTTGTAGACTTTGCTGGAAGATTAAACTAACATCTTTTAATTCCACAAATCAGACTACAAGGGACTGTCAAAAACAATGAGGATTGCATGGTGCACAAAATATAACTTCAGTTCTTCACCTCTACATGCATGTGCACAAAGCATGCACCATATATAGATTGTATATAACTTGTGATAGTCAAAATATAATGCTCAATTGCTCATCGTGAATCCTAACCAGCCCACGAAACCTTTCTAACGCTAACCAGGGAGCCAGTCCAAGGCCATTTCGCCTCTCCCTTGGGCTAGAAAAAGCTCGACACTTCCGAAGATGACGGGCCCTACATCTTATTATTGTGGCCCCCAAAACTGTGGCGCTCCACCCTGCCGTCACGTACTATTTCATTTCGAATGACACATAAATCTAGCAATAGGTGAAAGATAAGAGCTTTGGTGCGCATCTTACTCCGCATCTTATCCATGGATGATGATAGTGGCCTGCCACCTTCTCTGAACTGGATTTTGACATTGATAGGATGTGCCGCGTATCCCCATCCCAAGACTTCTAGGCTCCCGATGCACTGTGCGATCACTCTTGCTTTATATACACTTGCCCTTAACCCCAGGAGGCTCTGCAGGCAAGAAAAAGAAACCAAGGATTTATGGCTGTAGGGGTGTGGGTCTTGGGGGTGGCCGCTGGGCCCATTGAGGACTGTGATACACTGATCAGAGAAAAACTAGCTTCTTTTAGAGATGATAATGGACAGGATACTCACAAAATTTATCCTATCCATAATCAAACTGGTTAACATCTTTGTTACTCAAATCCATCACAAATCCAATTATAAAATTAACTCAAATTCTTAAATCCATCCTACAATAAAATCAGTATATCTGTCAGATACTCGAACCTGCCTAATCAAAAATACTAAAGAAGAATCCTTTCCATCAAAAATCTCTAAAACCTACAAAATATCATATTTCTATCAAGATGAAGCTTCAAAACCCTATGGGACCAACTCATACGGCCACAACTCACATAAAATCTCATATACTCTCAAAACCCCGAGAAATCCTTCTGATCTCTCTCAAATGCTTTTTTTCCTATAGATCTTCAAAATAGAGAATGAAATGACAAGAAATGAAAATAAATAAATAAATAAATAAAATAAAGATTAATCTATGGGAGAAGAGGTCTTATCTTTAAATTTTTTTATCGTTTCTTTATTTCTATGGACTCTTGAATCTTAATAAATATTCATCTATTTTTTTCCAACCTCAGGAGGGTCAGAGTCATGGGATTCCCTATTTTTTTCATCCTAAAAATTCTCAATCAAATGTGAGACTAAGGCTTGGAGTGGGGGTTGAAATCGAATAAAAAAATCTAGTTGCTTAAAGATTAGACGATGGTTAAGATTTTTAAAAATTAATATAAATATATCTAGATTCGGATAGCGGGTATCTAAAAAGTGAATCTCAAATTCATTCAGATTTTCATATTAAATCTTAAATCTATTCTAAATTTCATAAAATATACCAAATGAGTCCTATTAAAATTTTAGATGGATCAAACGTGTAAAAATATCCATCCAACTGCTGTCTCCGGCTTCTTTCAATTTTTTTTAAGAATCAAGGCATATTTTTATTCCACAAGGGTGTGTGCTTTTTTTTTTTAGTTGTGGTATGATCATCAACAATTGGTGCATGTTATCACTTCGTGATGGACGTTATTTATTTGCTGGACACGTGTTGGACAGGAAAACTGATTGAAAGAAAAGTTGTCTTATGGTACTCGTACGAGAGAATCTGGTACAGGCTAATCCCATTTGCTCGGATGTGAATCGGTGAGGTGAACCACCTGGATGGATGATGATGACTTGTTGCTATAAGCCAACAAACATGTTCCACCGCCTGCCATGTGACGCTACGTTTTGTCGTTGCACTATAGAAGACCACGGGTGCTCGTTGCAAGTTGCCAGGGGATTGCCTCATTGAAAATTCAACATCTATACAATGCGTGAAAAAAGCGTTCAGAGCTCGATCTACGCACCACGTATCGAGTTCTAAATCTTTTCATGATATTTAAAAAAAACAAATTTTTTGATGATTTTTTTTTTCTCTAGATCTCTTTCCGAGCCTTTTTGAATTTTCTGACCTCTAGTCAATGCTCGATTTCTCTCTGCTCTCCTTGCTACCGCCGTCCGTCGATTTCCATCGGTGCCTTCTTCTCTATCTTCATCAACATCGAGCCCCATAAATCTTCAAAAATAAAGATGTCGATTTCAAATTCTTTTTTAATCTCTCAAACCCTAACCCTTTCTTCCTACGCACCATCGCCGCCGCTGCCATACCCTTCCTCTGCCCATCTGATTCTCCCACCACCATCGATGCTCACAATCTCCTCCTTTAATCCTCCAATTCCCCCCACCACCGCTGCTTCTCCCACCGCCCTTTCTTACTCACCCTTCTGTCCCATCCGGTTGGTTGATTTTGGGCATCGACCAGCACTCAGGATTGGTTACATGGATGGTTTCTTCTCTCCCCTTTTATCTTGGAAGATGGTAGAACAGAGCACAACAGTTGGGAATCGATCCTACTGTGACTGGCCAAGCAATCCATTGACAGTATACGCTGACTCCGCTATCTTTTTTTTTCCTTTCTCTAATTCCTTTCTTCTTCATTAATTTGATTCTAATCCTATTGCTTTCTCCCTCTTGCCACTATCTTTTTGTTCCTGTTTCCTCTTTTCGATGTTTGTTGAGGAAAATGCCTCGAGATTTGATCCACGGTAAGTCCAAAATGAAGTACGCAACGAATAGAGTCCAATGAGCCCAAGAACAGTCCAAAAAGAGCTCAGATAGAGGAGATACGCATGATAGAAAGTCAGTACGGAGGCTGGTATGGCCCACAGGCCGCCAAAGGGCCCACTGGATCAACGGACGCCACGACGCAGCGAGCCGGCCATGGGCGCATGGCCCAGCGTGTGGGCGGGCCCAGTGCAGATGCATGCGGGCCTGCCCAGTCGGTGTGCGGGTATGCAGCTCGCAGCGCATGATAGCCCAAGCGTACCATCACTCACCATGAGTCGGCGATCCATAAGAGGGCATGTGGACCGAGCACCCATTTTCGCTGGGTTTTGTGCGGTCCACGGTGGACCAGCACCGCTTCCCACCTGGTTTCTCGTTGTTCACAGGGTTTTGCATGGATCGGGCAGTGCGAATGCGCGATCGAATGGCGGTTAGGGGCTTGCTATCATCATTTGACGTTCCAAGGAGGTGTTTTAGTGCTGTGAGGAATCCTCTCTCCGATCTGAACTTTGTTTGAGGTCTTTAAGAGGACCTGTGGCAATAGAGAGAGGGAGAGTGGTAGCAGCAGTGATCAACAAAATCCTGTGCACAATAGAACAGAGAGTGGTTCGATGACAATAGCCTGAGGAGCATCGACAGAGAGTAGAGGCACAGGGGGTACCTCAGGTAGACTGTCAGACAACGGTCGTTTCAGAGGTTTAGAGAATTTTCTACAGAAAGAGCTTTTGTGAGTGAGAGCTTCTCGTTGAGAGAAAAAGATTTGTATACAAGGGTTGAGGGTGTGATCTCCTCTTGTAAATTTTTTTTTCATAGTGAAGCTTGTATGCCCCATGGAGTTGAGCCTTTTGGCTGATCCACATATTTAATTATATTTTTTATTTTATTTTTTTCTACTGTAATGAGTGATACTGGATCCTATATAACAAGTGATATCAGAACTAGATGGTACCAGAGCACAGGTTATGGTGGTGGTGATTAAGATTGAAGATGGAGAAGACAGGCTCAATCAGATCAATAGGTTCGATAGAAAGAGCATTTTTTTCTTGTAGCAAGCGAAAGTGAAGGACGTGCTCATTCAGTAAGGATTGATCGATGGTCTCTTGTATGAAGAGAAACCGACTACCATGAAGATATAGGATTGAAGGCGGCTCCAGATGCAGACGGTGAGTACGATCCGCTTATACCTAACGGATGACATGGTGATCCATGTGCTTGACGAGATTTTTTTGATAGCGATATGGTCGAAGCTCAAGGAGTTGTATCTGACAAAATTCTTCGCCAATACTCTCTTCCTCTGGAGGCAGTTTTACCAACTACAGATGATTGAGGGACAGAGCATGCAGAAGCATCTCAATCACTTTCAAAAAATTCTCATCGATCTCCTCAGCATTGACGAAAAAGTTGAGGAGAAGATCAGGACGTTGGTCTTGCTAGCATCGCTTCCTCCTTCGTATGAGTCTTTGATGACTGCTCTTTTAGTGAAGAAAAGTATCATCAAGATGAACGAGGTCGCTGCAGTGATTCTCCAGAATGAAGTTCTCAGGAGGGAGAGTCTAGCTTCGAGCTCAAATGATGGTAGCTCAACCTTGACGATTTCTGAAGGAGTAGGTAGCAGCAGACAAAGTGGCAAGAGATTGCGAGATGGACGGTCCAAATCCAGGATGAGGGATTTGAGCAAGATCAGATGTTATCACTGCAATGAGTTGGAATATCTAGCCAGAGATTATCCACAATAAAAAGATCGGATGAGGATTACTGCAGCGATGGCCAGTAGCGAGTCAGAGGATAATATCCGAGTGATATCTGATGAGGTATTTACTTCTTTCTAGTGATAGATTTTAGATTCTGTATGCACATATCATGTATGTCACAGAGAGGAGCCGTTTGACTTCTTAGAGAGCAGTGAGAGCACTGTTTATTTGTCAGATGGATTGAGCTGTGCGATCAGGGGCATCAAGAAGGTCAGTTGGAGGACATATGATGGTGCAGTGAGGAGATTGAGGGAGGTCCGATATATATTCAATTTCAGAAAAAATCTTATCTCACTGAGCAGACTAGATTCGACCGACTACAGGTGGAGAGCTGATGGAGAAATCCTAAAGATTTTACATGGCGATAGGATGATATTGGAAGAGAAAAAGAGGATGAGAGGACATTAATACCTGATGGGAAGTCCGATTTGAGGTAAAGCTTCAGGAGCCAGGGGGAGTTTGGAGTGAGATGAAGCTCCAGATGGAGATGGATCGGGCATGAGACGCAACACTCGGAAGGATAATAGGCGATATTGCAAAGTGAAGTTCCTATTATTGTACGAGGCTACCTCGAGTAGATCTCAGGTTAGGAAAAGCACAGCATACAACGGAGATGGAATCGAGTAGCCTGACTCGATTCCTATGTTTGCCCATCCAGGATCAGCAGGCGTTTGCCTCAAGATATGGAGACAAAAAAATTCAGAAGCTCTCAGAGTTAGAAAGAGGTCGAATATCGAGTCGAGATGGAGATTGTTGAAAAAAATATCTCGATATTCGCTCCATAGTAAGCCTAGAACAGAGTCCAACGATTCCAAGAATAGTCCAAACGAAGTTCAGACAGAGGAGATACATGCGATAGAAGGTCAATACGGAGGCAGGTATCGCCCATGGGCTATCGGAGGGCCTACTGGACTGGTGGACACCACAGTGTAGCGAGCCGGCTGCAGGCGCACTGCCTAGCGCACGAGCGGGCCCAGTGTGGACGTGGGCAGGCATGCACAAGCCGACCCAGTGGGTGCATGGGCAAGCGGCCCATAGCACGCGATAACCCAGGCATACCATGGCTCACCATGAGCTGACGGTGTATGGGAGGGTGCATGGACCGAGCACCCATTTCTCTTGGGTTTCGTGCGGTCCATGGTGAACTGACACCATTTTTCACCTCATTTCTTGCAATTCACAAGGTTTTGCGTGGATCAGATAGTGCAGATGCACAATCGGATAGCAGTTAGGGGCTTGCGGTCATCAACTAACATTCCAAGGAGGTGTTTTAGTGCTGTGAGGAATCCTTTCTCTGATTTGAACTCTGTTTGAGGTCTTTAAGAAGACCTGTGGCAACAAAGAGCGGGAGAGTGGTTGCAATAGTGATCAGCAGAACCCTATGCGCAGCAAAACAAAGAGTGGTTTGGTAGCAGCAGTTTGAGGAGCATTGACAGAGAGCAGAGGTACAAGGGGTACCTCGGGCAAACTGTCAAACAACGATCATTCAGGGGTTTAAGGGATCTGCTAGGGAGAGCTTTTGTGAGGGAGAGTTTCTTGTTGAGAGAGAGATTAGTGTACGAGAGTTAAGGATATGATCTCCTCTTGTAAATTTTTTTTTATAGTGAAGCTTGCATGCCCCATGGAGGCAAGCCTTTTGACTGATCCACATAGTTGATTGTATTTTTTTTTTATTTTTTTTCTTCCAGCTGCAACGAGTGGTACCGGATCCGACACAATAGCATTTTTTTCTCCTATTCAACCCTCTCTACAACCCCACTCGTCTATTTTTTTTCTCTTCATTTTCGTTGCTTTCTTTCTGGTCCCAACCATTTATCTCTAATATTTTTTTGTGGTATCCTCTTCTCTGATCCAACTCTTTCTGCAACCCCACCTGTTTATTCATTTTTTTTCATTGTCCTCTTCTCTGATTGAACACCCTGTGCAACCCCACCCGTTTATTTCTTTTTTTTTTCAATGTCGTCTTCTCCAATCCAACCCTCTCTGCAACCCCGTCCCAACCCTAACCCTAACCTAACCCAAGCCGTACCCCCCTAACACTAACCCCCAATAGAACCTAACCCTAAACCCCAAAGAACCTAACCCCAACACTAACTCTAACCAATTCCCTTACCCTAACCCTAATCAGAGAACCAACCCTAACCATATAATTTGGACCCTAATAGCAAGCGGGTTTAGCCCGCTAACCCAAATATCTAGGACCAGATCCTCATACCTGTGATAACCCAAATCCAAATATTTATGATCCGTAAGGTTCCCAACCTAATAATCCAATACCCATTTACTCTGCCATTAACCCATGACTATGAATCCGAAGCTAGTTCATTCGTAGACCCGCTATCCCATTTGTTGTTTTTCTCTAACCCGATCTCTCACAACACGTGCATCCCTTTTTTCCCCCTTCCTTCATCGGAAGTCTGCTGCTTCTTAGCAGCAATCATGCCTCCATTGCTCTCTTCTTGGATGGACATTGATGGAGGCTGCCACAGCATGGCAGTAGCCCTCTGTCCCTTCTCTTTTTTTGTTCACTGGAAGGTTGCAGAATTACTATAGCAACCATGACCCTTTTTTTGTTTCATGCGGACATGGGCGAGGCTACTATAACATGGCAGCAACCCTCTGTCTTTCTCCTCCCTCACATGATGTCTATCAATAAAGGAGTGGAAGGCTGCCACAATGTAGGTAGCAACCCTCCTACATTCTTAATAAGGAACAATAATATTATTTTTGATTGAGTAATGAAAGATTGCACACTAAACAGATAAGGGAATGAAAATCAAAAAAATTCGGTAAAAGTGAAGGTGTCTCCCAACTCACCTTCTCTAGGTCCCTTTTCTCAAATTTTTGACCGCTGCAAGAGCAGTAGCAACCCTTTCAAAATACTCTCAAATGATGCTTTTAGACTATAATACTAATGAGAGGCTCTCCCAAACACATTCTCTCTTGCACTTTAATCATTCTCTAAATGCAGTCTAGCTAAAAAAATAAAAGGGAGTGGAGAGCTATTGCATTCACAGCAACAACCCTTCTAAAATACTCTCAAATGATGTTATAAAACTCAAAAAACTAATAAGATAATAAATAAAGAAAAAAGAAAAATCTTAGATCTATTCCCTTTGAATCCTTTTTGAGCCATTTTCTGCTTTCCTCACCACTACCTCCTATAGGTCTTCATCATTGAAAAAGAGAAAAAAATTGAACAGCTTATATAGAAAAAGGCCTGGTCTTTTAAATTTTTCATCTATTTTTATTTTCATTGATCTTTTCTATCTTTTCTTGATTTTTGCTGTACTTTTTCTATTCGTGGGAGTGTCAATTGGATGGGAGGCTCGAGACGATCGAATAGAAAAATTTAAATCCATCTCAATCGGATGGGAGGCTTGAAAAAGATGAGGTAACTTTTTCTTTTCCTCTCTATGAAATTTATTAAAATCTACTATTTTTTATAAATTATTTTTTATATTGTTTGGTAGTTAAAAAACTTTATTATTATCTTGATGTTGATTTGATTTCATGATTAGACAGCTTGAAGGTAATTAAATGATGAAAAAAATTATTAATATAGATTTAATTTAATAATTATAGATCCTCCTACTATCTCAAAGTCCAACAATAAAAATAATATTTACGATATCGATATATTTTTTATTAAAAAAAATGAGTTATAACTTTCTATATTTTATAGATGATTTTATAATTTCAAAACCATCTATTAAATAAATATCTTCAAGAACGCATTCACTATATTTTGCTCCATGTTAGTTTATTGATAAATAAAAAAATTACAAGATTATAATTTTTATTTTATTTAAATTTATTTTATTATATTATCTATTATTGGAGGAAGTTAATCGAATAATTTTTTTATATTTTATATAATTTTTTAATTTGATTATATTTTTTCATATCACTTAACTGTGGAGTATTTGACCATTTAGATGGTTCTTTTCTTCTTATTATATTTAGCCTTTTATATCAATTTAAATAGATTTTAGGTCAAGATAAAAATATTATTCTAAAGAGATATGACGTGTATGATATTAAGCAGGTTTAGAAAAAAAATTATATTAAATTTTAAAATTTTGTAAGATATTTTTAATGATTCTAGCTTCATAGCCCTAATATAAACTTCCATCCTATAAATATTTTAAAATATATTTAGGATTTATTTTTAATTAGTTGTTTAGATTTTTTTATGTATATATTTGATTTTTTTTAATTATAATTGCATAAATATATATTGTTAAAATTTTCTCAAGAAAAAATTTGGAAGATCTATATAACACATGAAAGGAAAGTTCAGAGTTCTCCCTGTGCGCCACATGTCAAGCTCTAAACTTCCCCATGATGATTTGTTTTAAATCTCTGGTATCTTTTTTTTTCTTTTTTCTTTTCCCTCGAGCCCTTCTCGAGCCTTCTTGAATCTTCCAGATCTCTCGCCCATGCCCGGTTCCTCCCGGCTCCCCTTATCATCGTCGCTGCTCGTCGGTCTCCGTCAGTGCCTTCCTCCCCATCTTCATCAGCATCAAGCCCCATATATCTTCAAAAAAGAAGAAGCTGATCTCATCTCCACTTTCCACATCGCCACCTTCCATCGGTCTCCACCGTCACCTTCCTCTCCTCCGATCTCCCTCAGGTGCTTTCCTTCCCTCCATCTTGTTTCTCCAACGATGCTTTTTTTTTTTGCTTCTCTCACCCACCCACCATCGCTGCTCTCAAAAGTTCTTCCCTGCTCTCCTTGCCACCGTCGCTGCCTATCGGTCTTCGTGGTGCCTTCCTTTCTGAGCCTCCCACCTTAAAATAAAGAATAGAAATCCTATGTATCAAAAGAAAATATAAGACATGAAAAGGACCTCACCTTGGTCTTGTTGCACGTCCTTTCTCTAATGTGTCTTTTTGTCCGGCAAGGATAGTTGCTACCTTAACGAGGAAGGAAAGCTTTTATACTTTTTTTTTTAATTTTGATAAAAGAAGAAAAGCATTTGGAAATAAGAACTCAACATAACTCTCCATTGGACCCTATCCCTAGCCAATGCCAGTTATGGTTCTCTTCTCAACCTTTTTTCACGACTTTAAAAATCCAGCTTGGTTCTTCCATGCATTCCCAATTCGCCATGGCTTCTCCAACTCCTCTCTCTCTCTCGGTCTCTGGCCACCATCACTACCACCTCCCAAGTGCCGTCGAGGAGCTCCTCACAAAGGATATATCGTGACAAATCTCTCCCTCCTCTTGATGCCATCGCCCGGAGGAAGTTGGTTGCCCTCGAAGAGGAGACTTCTCTCCAAATCTTGCATGAAATTTTCGCTGCTAGGTGCATGAAGAACTTATCCGGCGTCATTGTTTATATAGCCAAGAACTCTCCTGTCGCTTTGGCCTGGAACACCGAGACGCTATCCACCCAAGAGAGTGCATGCTTCTCGAGGCCATCTTCCCCTACCTTTACGTCAAACAGAAGTAATTCTTCCACTATAAGAAATGCTATTTTTGCAATAAATTTATTTATGATGAAAATATGTTTCATCGTAAATAAGGATATTTACGATGAAAACTAAAATTTATCACTAATAATTATTATTTATAATGAAAATTATTTTTCATCGCAAATAGATGCAATTTGCGATGAAAAAAAATCATCATAATTACATATTATTTATGATGAAATTAATCATCATAAATAATAAAATATTTATTCAATTTTATATTTTTAAATATTAGTGATGAAAATAGTTTCATCGTAAATAACAGAAGTACTTGCAATAAAAATTAAATTTTTATTGCAAATACTAATTATTTACGATGAAAATTTTTTATCACTAATATTTAAAAAAATAAAAAATTTTAAAAATTTAATAATTAAAGATTACTTACGATAAAATATTTACATCATAAATAATAAAGTATTGGTGATGAAAATTAAATTTTATCATAAATATGAAAATATGTATGATAAAAATTTTTCATCTCTAATATGTAAAAAATAAGAAATTTAAAAAATTTAAAATTAGAAATTATTTTGATAAAAATTATGCATCATAAATTTTAAAGTATTGATGACAAAAACTAAATTATTGATGATGAAACTTTTTCATCTCTAATACATAAGAAAAAATAAAAATTTTAAAAATTTAAAAATTATATCTTATTTATGATAAAAATATTACGTCGTAAATAATGAGTATTAGTGATGAAAACTCATATTCCATCATAAATAATCAATTATTTACTGTAAAAAATTTTATCGCTAATATGAGAAAAAAATAAAAAATTATAAAAATTTAAAAATTATAGATTATTTATGATAAAAATTTAACATCATAAATAATCGAATATTGATGACAAAAACTAAATTTGCATCACAAATACTATATTATTTATAATAAAAAAATTTATCACTACTAAATGAGAAAAAATAAAAAAATTTAAAAATTATAAATTACTTGCGATGAAACAATTATGTCACAAATAATGCATATTTACGATGAAAATCAAATTCTATCGCAAATACTCAAGTATTTATGATGAAAAATTTCGTTGCTAATATGTGATAGAAAATAAAAAATTATAGATTATTTGTGACTAAAATTTTACATCGTAAACAATGGAATATTGATGATAAAAACTAAAATTCCATCGTAAATAATATATTATTTATGATAAAAAATTTTTATCGCTAATAAATAAAAAAAAATTTAAAAAAATTTAAAAATTAAAAATTATAAATTATTTCGATGAAAAGTCAATTTCTGTCATGAATAATGTGTATTGATGATGAAAAATAAATTTTCATCGCTAATATTTAAAAAAATAATTTTTTTTTAAAATTCATAAATTATAGATTATTAACGATAAAAACTTTTCTATTGAAGAATATTTAGATATATTATAGTAAATTTTTTTATATTTATAAAAATAAATATTAGATAGTTTTTAAAAAATAATATGGCACAAAAAAATATGTAGAATATTAAGATCAATATGTAGTAATATAAGAAAAAATAAAATTAAAAATATTAAAAAAAATATTTTTTTAACAAAGACTTAATTGATTCTAATTTAGAATTTATTTGAATGTTGGATCCAAAATATTATGAAACTCAAAAATCAGTCCTAGACAATGGTAAAATAGGCCAAGCCAGTTTATAATTCTGTATATTTAATGGTTGGCTCATGCATCTCATAGAATTTTAGGCCCAACTATCTAAACAAATATTAATTGGATTCAAAGTTGCAAGCCACAAGTACATGCTGGATACTTCAAGGCCTAGATGGGATCATCCAACCCACATGCACTCGAATATACACAAGTTAAAATACTAGAGATCTAATCAAAATTATAACTTGAAAAATTCCAAACTGATGATCAGATTCCTTGTCTAATTCATGGTTTCAAAGCCTAGAAAAATACCTACATTAAGCATAAACAATAGAAAAGCAGCCAAGCTAAATAACACTATCTCTGATAAGTTTTAGTTAATAGTAGGTGTAGCCGATTAAGCTGGAGCTATGTTATAAAAGATGACAGCATCATTATCCAAAAAGGCAACAACGTCTGAAAATTACCTTCCACTGTCGACGTTCTTAAACAGCAAGGCTGGATACTGGATGGTGCAACTGCTACTCCTTTTTCTTTAGTAAAATCACTTTGAACCTAAAATCACTTTGAAAAAGATATGCGTATATATATACATATATACATATACACACATATATATACATATATATTATTGTATTATTGTGGCTAAAAGATGAATGAAAAATGAATGGAAGAAAATAATATGAGGAACAAGACTTGGTCAGAAGAATTTTTTTTAAATAAAAAATTATTTTTTATTTATTATTAGCGATGGAAAAAATTATCATCGCTAATAATGTAATTAGCGACGAAACTTTATATTTTCATTGTAAATAATATTTTTTTGGGGGGTGAATTTTTCTAGCAATTTTTTTTTGACAAAAATTATTAGCGACGAAAATTTTTATTTATTGTAAATATTTTTTGTTCAAAATATTTATGATAAAAATTTATTATTAGCGATAAAAATTTGCATCGCTAATACCCCATCCCATCAAATTCCATCGAAAACCCATTTTTCTTCCCCGTTCCCCCCTCGGCAGTCCGGCTTCTTCTCCCCCTCCTACGAGCTTCCTCCCCCCCGACGTCCCACGTGTCGCTGTCCCGATTTCTTCTGCTGCCCGATTTCCTTCGCTGTCGCCGTTGAGGTGAGTCGATTTCATCTCTTTTTTTTTTGGGTGGGTTCAGGCTGGGGATGGAGACGAGGAACGGCCCAGGGACGACGTGCGGGGGACGACGCGCCTGAGCCGGGATGGCGGGCCGCGGCCATATGGGGTCGGTGGGCCGCGACGGCGACGACGGGCTGGGGCCGACGACGTGGGGCCGACGACGGTGGGTTGGGGCTAGGGCCGGCAAGCTGGAGCCGGAGCTGGCGACGTCGACTCTTCATTTTTTTTAAGGTGGGTTCGGGCCGGGGATTGGGATGGCGATGGGGAACGGCATGGGGCTAGTGTGCCGCGGATGACATGCTGAGGACGACGCACCTGGGCCAAGATGGCAGGCTGCGGCCACATGGGGCCTACGGGTCTGGCCGGTGATGGAGGGCCGGGGAGGGGCCGGGGCCGGTGAGCTGGAGCCGACGATGGCGAGCCGGGATGGGGTCGGGTCGCGGCTGTGCCGGGAACAGCGGGCCAAGCACGCGTGGGTTGGGGTGGGACTGGCTTGGGTTGGGGTGGGTCGGGCCTGGATAGGGCTGGTCGGGCGGGGTCCGGTCGGGCTGGCGTGGGTCAGGTGGAGCCGGGTCGGGTCGAGCTGGGACCGAGGACGGTGGAGCCGGGTGGAGCGGGTCGAGTTTTTGGTTTTACATGACATACTAACTCGATTAGAGATGGATGAAATTTTAGATTTACATGAAGAGGAAGTTTTTCAGCAAGATGAACAAATATTAGCCGAGTTTTTGGTTAATGAAGAACTGATAACGGCACCTTTGAATAGGGCTGATCTCCCATCCAACGAAGTTGAAGCTGATTTTGTATTTAATCTGGATGAGTCAGAGGACGATGATCAGTACATAAATGACGATGAGGTAGAAGACGATACATATATCGATTACTGTGATTCGGATGAGGATCTACACATCGAGAAAGATATGAATATTGATGAATAGATCTTTATTCTTCATTCAATTTTGTATTACAATAATGGTATGCGATATAATAGTATTTATTAAAATATTATTTAATTTTTATTATTATTATTTAACATTATATTTATTTATATCTCAATTCCTGCAGATATGGCACCAGGAGACAGACGATGATGGTTGCATTCATAGTTACTTGCAGATAGCTCGGAGGTTGAGGCACCTTCACCGATCTTCATTGCCTCACCGACTCCAGTGTCAGAGGGTCCTGCACTGGCAAACCTCAGTAAGTTGGGTATGAGTGAGGCGGGTCCCAGTGAGGCTGGTTCCAGTAGTATTAATTATTACACTTTATATATAATAAAATTTGATTCTTTTATTTGGATTATACTAACGATTTATTTATTGTTGTTTCAAGTCGGTCTATATCGGTGGTCAGGTGAGGGCGAGGTCTATCGAAGAACCTCGCTTTAAAGCGTTGGAGACCCGAGCACCCGGGACGGCATCTTCGGATCAAGATCTTTTGCTCGCCACATGGAGTGCATGGTAGGTATTTTTTTTAAATTTCAAATTAGGATATATTTCTCTAATTATTTAATTTTTTTAATTAATTCTCAAATTGTAGAGAGATGCTGAGAGCGGCAAGCTTTCTGGTAGGATCGATATCTACCAACGGATCCACCAGCGACGATCGGGGGAGTGGATGATAGTGAGCCAGGAGCTCTTTGCAAGTTTTTTTAATTATTTTTCATTCACAATTTAATTTTTATTAAAAAATTAAAATAACTTTAATTTTTATTTTCAGAATCGTATGACCGACATGAGATCCCAGCCTACTCCTGAGGGCTCGACTGCACCCACAGATGATGAGATCTGTGATCGGATGCTCAGTATGAGACCCTGTTATGTTAGGGATCTAGGACATGGGATCACTGCTCCCTTATTCTCACGATCATCTAGGGCTCAGATCCATTTTACATGTCAGGCTCGACTGATGGAGGTGTAGAGATAGGCTGTCGAGGATTGATAGCAGACTGTCGAGGATCGACAGCGAGCTCAGGAGTTGGCTGCATGCATCGATGACTATCAGCGCTTATAGATCCAGATGATGGAGTGGATGACACAAATGGAGCAGATGATACAGCTGATGAGGCAGCAGCAGACTGATCCAAGCTCCATTATCGGTCCAAGCTCCATCGAGCGCTCTCTGTCCCCAGCTCGTTCTCCAGATATCGATATTTGATGGCTTATTGATGTACTTTTTTTATTTCAAATATCTTATAATTTTAATTTAATATAATAAAATAATAAAATTTATTCATCAGTTTATTATGTAAATTTTTTATTTTAATTTTTTTAATTTATAAAAAATATTATACATATAAATTTAAAATATATATTCATAATTTTTAAAAAAAAAATATGACTGAATTATTAGCCATGGAATTATTTTCGATGAAATATTCATCGTCAAAAATATTTTACTAATATAATTTAATTTATCAATAAATATATAATTAACAGTGATAAAAAATTATTCATCATAAATAATTATTAGTGACATATATTTTCATCAAAAATTATCTTATTTGCGACAAAAGTTTTAGTCTCTAATATTATTCAATTTTATTTATTTTTATTAAATTAATAGTGATGAATTATTTTTGTTGTAAAAAAATTTTTTTACGATGTAAATTTTTTGTCACTAAAATTTTTTAAAATAATAGTGACGAAAATAATTTTGTCGCTATTAATTTTTTATTTATCATCGATAATTTTTTTCATCGTAAATATCTTTTTTTAGATTAAATTTTTTCATCCTATTTTTTTTAACGATGAAAAATATTCATCATAAATATCTTTTATTAGCGATGAATTTATTTTTTTATTATAAAATATTATCAATGATGGAATTATTTATGATAAAATATTAGCAATTATAATTTTATCGTTAATATGTATTAGGGACAAAAATCGATTATTAGCGACGAATAGTTTTAGTCGCTAATAACTTATTTTGTTGTAGTATTCTCATTCTTGGATTTGAAACGAACAATCTTTATGTAGTACTTTGATTTCTTTTATGCTAATTGGTTTTCAGGGCCCACTTTTTGATTGAAAGATTTGGTGAATATATTTTTATGTTTGGTTTCTTTTACAGATGATTCTACTACATGCCCATTAGATGGCGAGATGCTTCAGAGATAGATGGCAAGCCCCCAGATGGAAGCATTGGGCAAACTGGAGTTCAGAAAATCTTTCTTGAATTTAAGCTATATTGGCAAGTAAATGTTGCATGAAATTTTTCTTAGTTTACTACGTATACATTATCTTAGAATTTGTAAATTATGTAGAAAATTTTAGAATGCTTTCTTGATTTTAAACTATATAGGTAGGTCATTGATCGCAAGTTTTTTTTCTGTTATTGTATCATTTATTATTTTAAAATTTATAGGATAAATCAGGAAATGAAGCTGCTGCATCCGTCATCATCAGTGAGCGATATGTCGAGCCGTGGTAGCTCCATTTTTTCTCATCGAATCGTTCTCAAGTTGTGGAAGTGTCATTTTTTTTTGCTTCAAATCCTTGCCGAGCCCTTGGTTTCTACCTTCTTCCCATCATCACCAGCATCTGCTTTTCTCCTCCAATGTCTGTCAAGTGCTTTCCTTCCCACATATCTCTGAAGGAAAAAAAAATGATCAATCTACGTAGGAAAAAATCTTATCTTTTAATTTTGCCATCTTTCCTTTGTTTTCATTGATTTTTTTCAATATTTTTCAACTTTTTTTTCCCTCTGCTTTATGCTTTCTTGGGAGTCTCGATCGGGTGGGAGGTTCGACCGAAGCGGCCGAACAGAAAAGTTTAGATGATCTCCTGCTTTTTCTGTTCTGAGGAGTCTAAATCAAGGGGGAGGTGTGGAGTGATCGGATGGAGAAGTTTAGATGATCCCCTGCTTTTCTTATGTTTTCTCCGAATTTTTCCTCTGATTTTTCATCTTTGGCAATTTCAACCGGATGGAAAATTTGAAAGGCCAAATAAGAAAGCTTAGATAATGGCTTGAGCTTTCTATTGACTATTTATATAGAAGAGCGGTATAAATATTATATAGTGGGTATCCGATTTTTTTCTCTATTTTTTAGTCTTTAAGAGCTTCAATTGGATGGGAGGCTTGGAGCGGTTGAACAGGATTGTTTGGATTTTGTATTGGATACTTATATATAAGAGTCTAAAGAAGATAAATATACTATTAATTAACTTAAAAATAGATATAATTTTATTGATTAAGGTAGTAATTAGGATATTATCAATTAATTTAAAAATAAATATGAACTGTGCTCTATTGATTAAGGTGGATAAGCTCACCAAAGATCTAGAATTTGTAGACATATATATTTTATAATATATATATATATATATATATATATAATCAGATTTGGATAGTAGATATTTGAGGGCAAATCTCAAATCTATTTTCAGACTAGAACGAATTGTAATTTTAAATTCTAAATCTATCCCAAATTTAATAGGATATTGTTAAACGGATCCTATTAGAGTTCAAGATGGATTGAATATCCAAAAAATCTATCTGACCGCTATCCTTAAGCTCATTTTAGTATTAGATGTAGGATTAGCCCATTATATTTTTGGGCCCATGTGTTGTATTTTATATAATTTTTTTTAAATTTTTTAAAATAAAATTTAAAAATTTATATCCAAACATATAAAATATCTGTATTTATTATATGTAGGTAAAAAATATTAGAAGATTTAAAAAATAAAGTTGATTATATTAATTGGATGATACTAATTCATTAATTTTTTTTTGAGTTTTATAAGATTAATTTTAGGGTACTATATTTAAATTTATTATATATGATCCAAAAAACATCCAAGGACCAACATAAATAAAGTTGATTGTTTTGCTTATATGAAATTTTAATATATACATATATGTATGTGATTTAGAAAATTGATAATTAAAAATATAAATTTAAAATTACTAATTATGTTTGCTAATTGATTTTAAGATTAATATTTAATAATAAATAATTTGTTTATAGGCGTGGGTCAGCTTGAGACATGTTGGGCAAGATTGGTTTAGCGTTATTATATAAATTGAGCTCAAAAAATTGGTAGCCAAATTAAAATGTGAAGTTTTTTTTTTTTCAAGTTGAGTTTGGATATATTATTGGCTTAACTAGAGATTTTGGAGCTAGGTTAATAATATTTTAGATATAGAATAATATTTCATTATATCCAATAACTTGCATATGAAAAGATTTTAAATTATTTAATTATTTTTTAAGAGATGAAATTGTATGCAAGGCAAATTTAAAATCAATTGATATTTTTTATGGTTAATCATATAAAATATGTTATAGTTGCAAGGTATTTATTAATGCTACATTTTATTTATTTAAAATAACTATATTATCTTTTATTAAAAAATAATTTTAATATGTTTATTGTCTCAAGGTATATATTAAACAATACTGTTAAAGATAAAATCGGTGCAGTGATTTTTATAATTTTTAAAAAATTAGCGTAGCAACTAATTGATGCCCCAATACTTAATTTTGCTATGTATACAAATACGATAGATTTAGTTTTTGCCGGTTATTATCAAAAATATCTTCAATAATATTTATGTGCTTTAGATTATATTTGATTTATAAAGTTTTAACAATAATATGTATAATTTCAATGTCACCAATATATTTTTTAAAAATTAATTTTGACTTGATAATTTATCAAAAAATGGCTTCAAACCTATATTATATCGTATAAAAAAATCTATATTAATAATATATATATATATTTATTTAATTTAAATTCCGTTGCAAAACGCGGGTTTCATGTTAGTCTTTTGTTAAATTCAAACCCATTCCGATTTCCAGGTACGAGTTCCTCTCCCCCACACCACCCACCCCCGCTCTTCCTTCCGTTGCTATCAAGGGGTGATGTCCTCACTTCACACGGATGAAAAGGTTGCCTCTGCATCAAACCTGTTGATGTTGATCAATGCATGCCATGTTTCCCAATCAATCAGCAACTTGAAGGTAAGAAAAGGTGGATAGAGTGGAGCAGAGCATCTTGATATTCCTCACAGATGGGTGCTACAAAAACTCCTTGCCATTGATCCACTTTATCTATTTGATAGGACCATATGTGGATCTCGCAATTGGAGAAATTTTGATTTGGGCTTATTATTTTTTGTCCATAACAGTCTTGGACTATCAAATTATCGCATGACTTACTCAATTTGCTTCAAATTGTTTACATATATTACACGACTTAAAAATAAAAGCTGCAAATTGAAAATTTAAAATCATTATATATGATCTATAAAATCTAAAATGCATATATACACACCCTAGAACCTAATTATGAAGTTGTCTTTTTCCTTTTCTAGAACAAAGGAATTGCATTATGTTGCCATAACTCAGCATTTTCACTCGTTTTATTAGTTTTGTTCCAGCTTGTGGATTAAGTTGATTGCAACTACATTCAAACTACCTTGGAAGCATGGTTGACATGGCAATGAGACGTCCTTGTAGCTGATAATGTTGCACATCATCATTTTTAATCCTCGTCATTAACTTCAAGATGTACTGCATGTAAGAAAAGGCCTTTCATAACATACACACACGTATGCACACGCATGTGCACATGCGTCCGCACGCAGTCACATGCCCATGAACACACGCACGTGCATGCGCACGCATAGACACAAACACGCTCACACTCACGCACGGACACGCACGTACGTGGAGAACCCGTTTGACGTATCTACAAACAGGTGTGGGGCAAAGTCTAGACAATATTTGCAATGTGGTTTGTAGATTCTAATCCGTGTTCTTTCTCTCTCTCTCTCTCTTTGTTTAATATTGTTGGGGTAAATCAATCAATCCTGATTCAGATCAACTGACTATCGATTTCGACTCAACAACAGTCAATCGACTGGACATACAATTCTGACTCTACATTGACTGAATATGCAGTTCCGACTATTCATCAACCAACTGAACGAACTGCACCGACCTATTACCGACTGACCGACTAATGATTCGACTACTACCGATTGGCAGTGGACGATTTAGACCATCGGCAGAATAAAACTACTAGCCGATAGTCGCTCATGGATTCTACCGATATATGATCGATTCTACCGATATATGATCAGTCAGTCAACTCAAATATACCATAACCGTCACAAACGGTTATCGATCGCATATCACGGCGTGATCAGTGGGAATTAACGATTCATTACGTGATTATGGCCCGATGATTTAGTACCATAAAACATGGGATCACGTCCGATGGTTACAAAAATCTCATCTATAAAAGGGGATAAGAAAAATAGGGCCGGTAAGCCAACTCTGGGTCAAAACTCTGCCACTGCTTACATTCAACTCCTGTTCACCGACTTTCCTCTCTGACTTAGGCATCGGAGGATCCTCGTCAGATACAAATCCGATCTGCGTGGATGCTGTTTTGTAGGTATTCATTTCCGACGACAGACGATGGAGAGTTGGCCGCAACAAATTGGCATGCCAGGTAGGGGGCAGCAATCGTATTCACTATGGCAAAAATCAGGGTCCAGTATTCTACTGCAATCGGGTCAGTGAGACACTCTTTCCATCGGAAAGAGGTTCCTTCCCCTCCTTCAGTAACAGATCCTAGTTCTTCACATTATGTAATCACCACGGACATCCAAATCGCTGTACTTGTGCAGCAAATGAATGTCCTCACAGAGGCAGTCAAAAATCTCCAACAACAACAAATCCAGCAGCAACAGCCATCGACGAAACAACTGGTGGCACAATCGGTGCCATCTAGGTACAGCCACCGTCATCCACAGCGATCACCATCTCCTTCTCTGAAACGACTATCTCGGCTTCTCCATCGAGACGAACAATGACATTCTCAGTACTATTGATGTGCCATTCATCGTTCCCGATGTTCTCCCTCTCCTTTCCATCTTAACAGTATTAAGAAGGAGAAACGACCGCGAACGCCCTCCGTGTCTCCTTCAAACTCGTCAGGTGGTTCTACCCCCGAAATTTTCCAACGACGATTCGATGATTATGAACGTAAATTTCAGGAGATCAATCGCCAACTCACTTAGCTTTAAGTAGAAGATCGGAAGTCCTCCAATGACTACGACTTTCACACCGCCCAGTCGCTTTCTCGGCACATCTTAGACCAATCGATCCCATCTCGGTTCAAGATACCTCAGGTGGAGACATACAATGGATCCACCGATCCAATCGATCATCTTGAGAGCTACAAGGCTCTTATGATGATTCAGGAGGCGACCGACGCCCTCTTATGCATCGACTTCTCGGTAACTCTTCGGAAAGCTGCTCGAGTCTGGTACTCTGGACTTCAGTCAGGAAGCATATACTCTTTCGGGCAACTAGAACATTCTTTCGTGGCTCACTTCAGCATTAGTCGAAGGCCGCCACGAACTTCTGATAGTCTCTTCTCGATTAAACAAGGAGAGGTTGAAACACTTCGGGATTTCATGGCTCGTTTTAATGCGGCCACGCTTGAGATCAAAGACCTCAATGAAAACATAGCTATCTCGACTATGAAAAGAGATACGAGGAGATCTTGATTCACATATTCTTTGGATAAAACTCTCCCTCGGACTTATGCCGAACTTCTGGAGCGTACATACAAATATATGTGCGCATACGAAGGAGCTTCTGATCGGTGTCAGATAGAAGGCAAAAGTCAGAAGAAGAAAAAACAGAAGAATGGAGGAGCTCCGATCGAATCAAGTCGGCCACCGTCCAATAAGCGAGCTTCACCCCGACGATGGAATCCAAGGCTGAGTTACGACATGTATGACTCCTATTCTTTTCTTTCTGCTTTTCGTGCACAGATCCTTATGGAGATCGAAGGAGCAGAATATCTACGACACCCCCCACTGATGAAAGCGTTATCGAGGAGCCACGATCGAACGAAGTATTGTCAGTTTCATCGTGATTACAGTCATGATACCGAACAATGCATCCAGCTCAAGGATGAGATAAAAATCCTGATTCGATGAGGCTACCTCGAGAAATATCGAAGAGATTTGCCAACTTAACCTCCTGCTGATCGACGACCTCAATTGTGAACTGAGGAAGCTGTAAATAATCAACCGACTGCATGGGTGATCAACATGATCTCCGGACGATTGGACAGGGGGGCAACTTTCGAAGATAAGTCGGCAAAACAACAATGACTCGACAATGTAATAATTTTTTCGAAAAAAAATGTTCGAAAAATTTAGACTCTCCATGATGATGCTGTTATTTTTTTGACAACAATAGCGAACTATGATGTAAAAAAAATCGTTGTAAGTAATGAAAGTTTAACCAATATTTTGTTTTATTTGACTTTCTCTCGAATGCGACTGTCGACTGACCGACTCAGAAGAGTCTCGACGCCACTGGTCGGCTTCACAGGAGATGCTGTCACAGTGGAGGAAGAAATTTCTCTCTCCTTAACCGCTGAGACCAAACCACAACAGAGCATTGTTTTCATAATGTTCACGATGGTTCGAATACCTTCGGCTTATAATGCCATACTCGGACGATCTGGACTTAACGCTTTGAGAGCAGTGATTTCGACATACCATTTGTTAGTCCGATTTTTGACAAGATATGGAGTTGGAGAGATGCATGGAGATGAACAACTCGCTCGATGTTATTTTCTTATCTCCATCCAAAATAATAAATCTGAAGACTCTTTGCCTGTTGACAAATTAGACCAAAGAGAATCAGGAGAGAAGTGAATCGGCTGAACAACTGATTTCCATCCCGTTAAAAGAAGAAGATCCCGAGAAAACAGTCCAAATTGGATCATAATTATCCGACTGAGAGCGGCAACAACTAATAAAATTGCTCAGAGCCAACGTCAATATTTTTGCTTGGGGCCACCGATATGTCCGGGATTCCTTCAGAAATAATAACTCACCGACTTAACATCAACCCAAATGTTAAGCCAGTGAGATAGAAGAAGCGACCCTTTGCTCCTGAAAGATAAAAGATCATTGATGAAGAAGCCGACAAACTCCTCGCAGCGGGCTTCATTAGAGAAGCTACATATCCTGACTGGCTTGCCAATATGGTAATGATAAAAAAAGCCAATGAAAAGTGGAGGATCTGCATCAACTATACTGATCTGAATGTAGCTTGTCCGAAGGACAGCTTTCTGTTGCTGAAGATTGACCAATTGATTGATGTGACTTCTGACCATCGACTTTTGAGTTTCATGGATACCTTTGCTGGATATAATCAAATCCGTATGGCACCAGAAGATGAAGAGCATACGGCTTTTGTGACCGACAAAGGTATATACTGCTATAAAGTAATGCCTTTCGGTCTGAAAAATACCAGTGCTACCTATCAATGGCTCGTCAACAAGATCTTCAAGACACCAATCGAGCGGAACATGGAAGTATATGTGGACGACATGCTGGTGAAGAGTCTCCAAATTTTAGATCATATTCGAGACCTGGAGGAAGCTTTCGACACACTCCGACGGCATCAGATGAAATTAAATCTGACTAAGTGTACGTTTGGGATAACCTCTGAAAAATTTCTCGAATTTTTTATTTCACAATGAGAAATCGAGGCTAATCTCGAAAAAAATTAAAGCTATTATCAACATGAAGCATCCGAGTTCAAAGAAAGAGATACAGCAACTCAACGGAAGGATTACCGCGCTCAGCCGATTTATTTCTAGGTTAGTCGAGAGATGCTTGCCATTCTTCAAAATTTTGCGGCAGACAAAAAATTTTTCATGGTCAGATGAATGCTGATAATCATTCGAAGACTTGAAACAATACTTGGCTTCTCCACTTTTGCTCATAAAATCAAGGGTCGAAGAGATATTGTATCTCTACTTGGCAACTTCAGTAGAAGTAGTTAGTTCAATGCTCGTCCAGGAGGATGAAAATTGAATCCATCGATCAATCTACTACACCAGCAAAATACTTCATAATATCGAAATCTGATACTCAAGGACAGAGAAAATGATCTATGCCCTAATCATATTGGCATAATGACTTCATCCGTACTTTCAAACCCATCCGATTGTAGTTCTAATAGATCAGCTACTGAAGGCAATCTTACATCGACCTAACATATCAGATCGGATGGCAAAGTAGGCAGTGAAGCTTGGCGAGTTTGACATTCAATATCGTCCACGACCGTCTATGAAGGTGCAAGTCCTAGCCGATTTTATCGTCGAATGTACTATATCCGACAATAAGTCAGAAGATATAGATGACAACACAATAAAAAATGCTATAACTTTCAAACCCGACTTAAAGTCGACCTGGGTGCTGCACATTGATGGAGCATCTAATGTACAAAGTAGTGGAGCTGGTCTCATACTCACGAATTTTGAAGGGGTAGTCACCGAGTACGTCCTTCGGTTTAACTTTAAAGCCTCAAATAATCAAGCCGAATATAAAGTATTTTTTGCTGGCTTAAAAATAACCAAGGAGCTTGAGATTTACAGTTTGAAAGTCTTCACCGACTCACCACTGATCGCTGGACAGGTCAAGGATAAATTTGAGGCCTGCGACCCCAGTATGATGAAGTACCTTCAGAAGGTGAAAGATTTTATGGCAAGCTTGAAATATTTCGAGATTCTTTCACATTCTCAGAATCGAAAATGCTCGAGCCAACGTACTTTCACAACTGACTACTACTGCTTTCAACTCGCTGGGTCGGACATTTGTTGAATGCATCGAACAGTCGAGTATTGATAAAGTTGAGGAGGTATTGCAGCTCACTATCAAACCAAACTGGATGGATCCGATGGTTCAATACCTATTAGATGGGACCCTCCCTGCGGACTCCTCAGAGGCTAAATGACTCCGATGGACGGTCTCTCAATATGTAATAATGAATAGTAATTTTTGCAAAAAATCATTCTCTCTCCCCTTGCTGAAGTGTTTAGGACTTACAGATACCGACTATGCACTTAGAGAAGTACACGAAAGAATTTTACAAAAATCACTTGGGTGACAAATCTCTAGCTTATAAAGTTCTGCAATAAGGATATTATTGGCCCACCATGAAAAAAGATGCAGATGAACTTGTCTGAAGGTGTAAACCATGTCAAAAGTATGTAAATATACAACATCAACCAGCTAGTCAGCTGATGTTGATTGTAGCACCATAGCCCTTCGTACAATGGGGGATTGACATACTTGGTCCTTTTCTCTCGGCATCTGGTCAGAAAAAATTTATAGTAATCGCCATCGACTACTTTACCAAATGGATAGAAGCCAAATCTCTTGCACAAATCACTGAAAACAAGATGGAAGATTTCGTTTAGAAATTCATTATTTACAGATTCGATTTGCCATACACCATAATCACCGACAATGGTCGATAATTTGACAATCAAAATTTTAGAGAATTTTGTGCGAAATTTCATATTACGCACAAACTCACATCGATCGACCATCTACAGTCAGATGGCGAGGTGGAAGTAACCAACCGGATAATCCTACACAGGCTAAAAATCCGACTGAATGAAGCCAAAGGCCTTTGGATAGAAAAATTATATCCGATCTTATGGGCGTATCGAATGACTCCCCACATATCGACTGGAGAATCCCTCTTTAACTTAGCTTATGGGATAGAAGCAATGATACCGCTTGAGATCGGATTGCCGTCAATAAGAGTGGAGCAATATAGTGAGCTGAGCAACTCTGAATGTCGGAAAGCCGATTTAGATCTCTTTCCAGAACTCTGACAGCAAGGTCAAGTTCGGATGGCTGCATATCGGTAAAGGATAGTCCGGTATTACAACGCAAGAGTCAAGTCGAAGGTCTTTCGATCAGAAGATTTGGTCTTAAGAAAAATAGAAGTCTCAAAATCTTTGGATCAAGAAAAATTATCCCCGAACTGAGAAGGACCTTACAAAATATGCGAAAATCTTTGATCAGGCGCATATCAGCTAAAAACTCTCGAAGGGTCGGCGATTCTCTGAACATGAAATGTCGACAATCTGAAGATGTATTATCAATAAAATTATCGAAATGTACATTATTTAAAATACTACCAGAATTTCAGAATCGCAAGTCCTTGACAAGTTTTATTAATTACTGGCTATATGTCAGCTTTCATTGTCAAAGTCGAGCTATCTATTGTACTTTGACATGAAGTTTATCTCAGCTTTTACTATAAAAATCGAAGAACCAACTACTTCGGTGATGACTGTATTTTGGTTCTCATATAAAAACTGATATACCGACTGCAATCTCAACCGACATCGACTATACAGGCTTTCACTGCAAAAGCTGAATCACTGATTATACTTCGGTTCTCAATGTTGGCTCTCCATTGTAAAAGCTGACTATCATCGAAAGACTAATATGCCGACTTAGTCCCAACTAAGTAAAATAAAAAATACCAAAACGATCAAGGTCGGATTGAAATTATATCGACTAGGCTATGGTCGGTATCGATTATCAGATAATTCGATGTACAAGTCCGATCAAATTGAAGGAAAAAATGCCTTTTTCCTTTGTAGGATCTTCCAGATTTCATCAAATCTGAGGTAGAATAATTTAAAAATTTTATCCTACGCTATTTCAGATCTAATGTCTGTTAGATCTAAATTTATTATCTAATATTTAAAATCTAAAATTAAATCTAAAAGTATGAGAAGTATAGACATACCTCAAGGGTAATCTGATTATCCTGTAGATGATCTCAGCACAGTCCGAGGTTCTGATGTAGCCACGCAAGCATCTGGTCTCTACCGGTATCCACTCAGACAGGACCTAGAATGTCTTCTCCTCACGAATCTATGCTCCAAAAATTAGATCTCTATCCGATTTGGAAGTGCTTCAGAACTCCTTCTGAAGTTGGAGCAGCAGCCTTTCGAAGATGTCCTGCAGCCTTCCTGTTCCAGGCATCACCATGACTTTTTTTTGCACCAGATGAACGTCCAACTCCTTGGACGTGAAGAGGGGAGATAGGAGAGCAGGGAGGACATGGAGAAGAAGGAAGGGGGCGGTAGCTATTGGGTTTGGTGTATAAAATAACTTCAGCCTAAAATCTTAGGCGCAGAAGGGTTTATATAGATCCTGTATGCTGCGCAGTGCCATATCATTCAACCAATCAAAAAATTTTAATAAATTTTGAAAAAATTTTGATTGATTGCTTGATGTCATCTGATCACATCAGATAAGAACCTAAGCCTCTATCTCAAAGTTGGCGCCAACACTGGATAAGGACAAAGAGAGGTTGGCGCCAAAGAGTCCAATCTTATCAAGACTCTCCAACCTTATCCACTTGAGGCGCCCACTTAATCCAATTGGGCTCGCGCCATAATCTAATTATGGCACCCAATTTGATGTAGTTTGGCTCCACAAAAATCCTTCAATAAGCTCTTGCTAAGTGGCCTTCAATTTAAGATCCATATGTCAACTTTTGACAAATATCCTAAAATGAAATTGGCAGGTGCCAGAAATTAGCAGGTGCTTGTCTTAAATTCATCTCATGAATTAAGACAAGCCTTTTCTGAGCTGGACAAGTTTCATTTAGATCGAGAGAAACCTTCCCAAGATTCTCTGGATGAGTCAAATCATATTTGGCTCAGTAGAGACAGAAAAGATTACATGAGGAGAAAGTTAGGCTCAATCGTGTGCTATCACAATTTCCTTGAACCTAATTGGATCTTATCCAAATCAATTGGGTTAGCCCAATTGATGACATCCAGACCCTAACCCTTGTTTGGATGATCCAGTTAGATTTAATTCTGTATGATATTGAGATATGTCTTGATCTCATCATCGACATCATCGAAACTTCTTTCGATGGATCAGAACTCTTCTGATTCAGACAATTAGAATGATCGATCATCAAGATCATTCTAATTGCTCTCAAAATCCATCAGTGACACCTAGCAGTATATGGTGGCAATCCATCAGAACTGAAGATGAACCTCTCGGTGCAGCTACCTGTGTGATTGAGTTCCTCTATCATGAGTCCCGACTGAATTAGGGTTAAGGTGAACTCGTCAAACCCAACATCAGTCATGAATTAATCGATCGATCCGAATCCGATGTGAAACCCCAATGAAAAACTTTTTTTTCATTATTTCACTTTGCCATGACCATGGGCTTAAGGACTCGATCTTTCGATCATCATAGGACTACTCCTCTCATCTATCGAGGTTGATAGATCCCATCTTGGTGCGATCTAGTTCCTACAATGAATATGCTACAGCCAACATACACCTCAGAGTTCTGAATGGTTAGGAGATCGAGTTATGGTGTAGTCAAACTACAACACACTCAAGGTAAACTGTCGATGCACCTCAGGTCAAAGAACTAGACACACAACTGCAGCATCGAGCTAGTCATCGATGAGAAGGTAGACTTCCTTATGACTGCTCGATATGGTCACACTGAGTACTCTCGTTCTCAACGAATACATGTACTCTCACTTTGATGTCTCCACACCGTAGACTCATGACACATCTATCCTAAAGAAGCGATCGTACACCAACCTTCCAGATCGATCACCATCTTCATGATGATCCTATGGTCAGGAGTTGTTTATGAGTTAGTAATATAAATTTATGCCTTAAATTTTCAACTCTTGAAAATATGAATTGATATTCCTACTAACTCAAAGGATGTATCACAGATACAATGTACACAATGTGATAGAAAAAAAAATTATTTATTGATTTATAGTCAAAATTATAAATTTGTCTTTAGATTTGTATAGGAATGTGTCAGCCAATCTGGTATCTAGGGCACACATCTAACAAACTCCCACTTGACCTAATACCAATTGGTTACATATCTAAGTCCCATCTTCTCAAGGTGGGCTTCGATCTTTTGCTGGCCCAATGGCTTAGTTAGTGGGTCTGCCATATTGTCTGTAAAATCGACTCTCTTGATCTTGACATAATCCTTTTCGAGGTAATCACGGATCAAATGGAATCGCCGCTCGATGTGCTTGGACTTTTGATGAGACCTTGGCTCCTTAGCTAGGGCTATGGGGCCATTATTGTCACAGTAAAGAGGTATGGCATCCGATGACATCACTCTAAGCTTTGCAGCAAACTTCTTGTATCAGAATGCCTCCTTCGCAGCTTCCGATGCAGCAATGTACTCTACCTCCATGGTGGAATCAGCAATCACCGTCTGCTTGAAATTCTTCTAGCTGACTGCACCACCATTGCAAATGAACAGACTCCTAGATGTTGACTTTTGATCATCTATATCAGACATAAAGTCTGAGTCTGTATATCCCTGAATCTGGAGTTCTCCATTCCCAAAGACTAGAAACATATCCTTAGTCCTTCTCAAGTACTTAAGGATACATTTCACAGAAGTCCAATGCTCTTCGTCTGAATTCGACTGATATCTGCTTGTGATACTCACAGCATGAGCTATATCAGGTCGTGTACATAGCATGGCATACATGAGGCTCCCTATTGCCGAAGCATAAGGAATCTTGCTCATGCGTTCAATCTCTTCAGGTGTGCTAGGGCACATCTTCTTGGAGAGATGAATGCCATGTCTAAAAGGTACTAAATCTCTTTTGGAGTTTTTCATGCTAAACCTTTTTAGCACCTCCTCTATGTACATCTTCTGTGAAAGTCTGAGCATCCTATTTGGTCTATCTCTATAGACCTTAATATCCAGTATAAAGGATTCCTCTCCTAGATCTTTCATAGAGAACTCCTTAGACAACCATACTTTGACTGAGGTCAACATGGGAATGTCATTCCTAATTAGGAGGATGTCATCTACGTACAATACGAGGAAGACAACCGTGCTCTCACTGATTTTTTTGAACACACATGGTTCCTCCTCGTTCTTGATGAAACCAAACATTTTGATCACATCATTGAAACGAGTATTCCAGCTCCGAGATGCTTGCTTAAGTCCATAAATGGACCTTTGCAGCTTGCAGACCTTGTGATCATCACCACTGGATGTGAAACCAAGTGGCTGTTCCATATAGATATCTTCCTCAAGATGTCCATTTAAGAACGTCGTTTTCACGTCCATCTGTTATATTTCATAATCGAAATAGGCTGCAATAGCAAGCAATGTGCGGATGGATTTTAGCAGGGCTACGGACGAGAAGGTATCCTGATAGTCAATGCCTTCACGCTGACTATAACCTTTCGCTACGAGCCTAGCCTTGAATGTCTCCATATTCCTATCTGCACCTATCTTTCTCTTGAAGATTCATTTATACCCAATAGGTACAATACCTTCAGATGGATCTACCAAGGTCCAGACTTGGTTTGAGTGCATCGAGTCAATTTCTGATCTCATTGCCTCTGACCATTTCTCGGAGTCGATATCTGATATCGCCTCGTCATAGGTCTTGGGATCATCACCATGAACCCCATTTTCTTTGAGAAATATTTTCTCTACATCCTCTTGTATCGTACCTAAGTACCTTTTAGGAGGATGGAAAATCCTAGTCAATCTACGAGGTGGAAGAGGTTGTGTTAAGACTGATTCTAATTGATTGGGTTCCTCAGGTTCTTTAGCTCGTTGCTCTTGGGAGATATTCTCCTTGAGCTTAATTATTCTTCTGATGTCACTATCTTGAATAAACTATTTTTCAAGAAAAATAATATTTTGACTCACAATCACATTGTGATCTTTCAAAATATAAAAATAGTATCTTAATGACTCTTTAGGATATCCTATGAATCGAGCTCTAAAAGACCTGAACTCTAACTTGTCCGTCTGCTGTCTCTTGACATGAGCCGGACAACCCCAAATTTCGAGATGATTCAGACTTGGCTTCTTACCATGCCATATCTCATACGGTGTGGTAGGAACGATTTTAGAGAAAATCCTATTCAATACATAAATTGCTGTCATGAGACAATGTCCCCAAAAAAATTCAAGAAGATTTATGAAGCTCATCATGGAACGAACCATATCTAATAGGGTCCGATTTCTCCATTCTGAAACTCCGTTGAGTTGAGACATTCCAGGTGGAGTCCATTGAGAGACTATACCATTGTCCTTAAGATAGTCTATAAACTTCCGACTAAAGTATTTACCTTCTTGATCTGATCGAAGAACCTTAATGGACTTTCCTGTTTGTTTTTCTACCTCATGTCTGAATTCTTTAAACCTTTCAAAAGCTTCAGACTTGTGTTTCATTAGAAACACATACCCGTACCTAGACATATCATTGATAAATATAATGAAGTAGACGTAGTTGCCTCTAGTCGGCACATCATATGGGCCGCACACATCCATATGTACTAGGGCAAGTAGGTCTGTGGCCCTTTCCCCATGTCCCACAAAAGGAAGCTTGGTCATTTTGCCTTGAAGGCATGATTCACAAACTGGATATGACTCGAAAGCCAACGGACTCAACAGCCCGAATTTCTCCAATTTGTTAATCCTATCTTCCGCTATATGACCTAGCCTTAAATACCACAGATACCTATTATTTAGACTATCTCTAGGCCTTTTAATTCCTATGGCATTCATATTTTGCTCGATATTAAATACAGATACATCAACATGTAACTGATAGAGACCGTTAATGACAAAACCATTTGCAATTTTATTATTTTCATAAAAAATATTACAATGATCCTTATGAAAGCTAATCACATAGCTTTCTTGTGCTAAACATGAAACAGAAATCAAATTCCTGCTTGCTGCAGGCACATAATAACAGTCTCTTAAAACTAAATCTAATCCTAACGGTAATTGCAGATGGTAGGTTTTCACGACTACAGCAGCAACTCTTGCTCCGTTTCCGACGCATAGGATCATCTTCCAATCCCTCAGCCTCCTGCTCTTTCAAGATCCTGCATAGAAGTACACAAATAAGTACTAGAACCAGAGTCATGTACCCAACTGGATGCAGAAGAAACCGTAAGGTTAGATTCTATAACAAGCATACCTCCAGAAGGACTATCCTTCTTGTTCTTTAGGATGGCCAGGTACTGAGGATAGTTTCGCTTCCAATGGCCGTTTGATTGGTAGTGAAAATATTTTTCCTTATCAGCAGCCTTCTTCTTCGGTCCAGTCTTCTTCTTCTTGCCATCCACCTTTTGCTTTTTCGCAGACTTCTTTTTCTTTCCAAAAGATTTTCTCTTGGAAGAAGTCCACTCCACAGTAAGAACTGAGCCATTTGAACTCTTCATAGAAAGCTCAGCCATAACCAGCATATTCATTAACTTGACTAAGGTACACTGCATCTTATGCATATGGAAGTTCATGATGAACTGACCATATGTATCGGACAAAGACTGAAGGATCACATCAATCTGAAAATCCTTGTCTAAGATGATATCGAGTTTTTCAAGCTCCTCAAGGTCCTTGATCATTATCAAACAATGATCTTGGACTGACTGTCCATCACGCATCTTGGCCTTAAAAAGTCTTTGACAGACTTGATACTTGACCGCGCGACTCTGTTCACCAAACAACTCTTGCAGGTGAGCCAATATTTGACGGATAGTCAAAATATTCTCATGCTGGTATTGTAAGTCATTAGACATTGCACCCAACATGTAGTACCTTATTTTGTTATCATTATCCGTCCACCTTTCCAGAGATACTCTCTGTTCAGCAGTCAGATGTGCTGGCATGGCAGATGGGTCCTGGTCCAAGATATGAGTCAATTTTTTAGAATCCAGAATAATTTTATAGTTCCTCAACTAGTCCTTGAAATTAGATCCAGTCAATCTGTGGATGTTTAGTATTTTGGTCAGGGGGTTGGAGGTAGACATGTTTCCTATAGAGAGTCGAAAGTTTCTAGTTAGATTTTGTAATCAGACTTGACCAATTTGTTTAAAAATTTTATTTTTAAACAAATTAAGCTCTCACTATTTTCTCAGATTCCTACACTCCCTTGGTAGAGATGTGAAAATCTCTGTGATCAGTGATTTCTAGTGGGTGGTGCGGTCTCACCAACTGGCTCATCATCTCACCTAACAGTTATTGGTGATGGGTCAACCGATGAATGGACAACTCTTGTCTAATGATTCTCTAATCATGGTGCACCCAAAACTTGGTCTCTAATTCATGAAGCTCACCGTGTCCGGAATATTGCTCCAACCTTAGTTAAGTCAGACCCACCATTTGCACGAACTAGATTTCTGATTGGGTCCCTCATCGTATCCGAAATATTGAGCCCAACTCATCCTCTAATTCGTAGCATCCAATGCCTAATGGACATGGTTGCATCTTTTCGGTGCAACTGAGCCACTGTAACCAGCCGAGAACAATCAACCCCGGGAAGAGCCCGCACATCCACAATGGTGGAAGACCTAGACTTAATATTTTCTTAGAAAGATTTGATTTAGGTCTCATTAAACTTGACTTGACATAGTCATAACAATTATGACTAACCTAGTGGCATGGGTCAGCTCGAATTGTTAGCCACCTCAAATCAGAACTGGGTCGACACATATGGCCAGGTAAGTGAGATCGATGGAAGGGATATGCCATTAACTCGACAAGAATGCATTCGAGTCAAGTAGCTCCCAATTAAAAATCAGTCAGTCACATCTGCCCAACTTATCTTAGACACCAAATTATCGAACCAGAACCAATTGGGTTAGCCTACAATCCAGACTCTAATCACTGAGCCAAATTAGGTCTTAACTTGATCGAGTCACATCTAAATGTGATTCGACCTTGATCCAGACTTAATTCTATTAGGCTGGTCAATTATTAGCTTTCATGATCCCACCTAACCAACTCTTGATTCGGTTTGATCAACCGCTAGACCTAATTGAGCTACCCAAGTCCGAACCCAATTTTATGAAAATATCTTAGATCTGAAATTCTCAATTTTAGACCAAATTGATTTCATAAACTTAATTCATTAATTAAGTTTGGGTTCATAAATAAAACATGTAAAATAAATCTTAGAGTTTCAGGATCTAGAGTTTTGCAGAAAAGTAAGTTTTGATTTCTGATTAAGGATGAACGCGTGGCACCCCTACACGTCATAAGAACACCCCATTGAATGGAAAGAGAGGGTCTTAAAATCCTACTTCATTCTTATGATCGGACGGTCATGAGGAATACCTTAATCAGAAATATAAATTTAACTACAAAACTAGTTAGATCTAAATTTACATATCTCATATACAATTTAAGATTTAACTAATACGTGTTTTGCATACATCTCATATATCAAAAATTGATCTAATTAACATGCTTTTAGATCTGATACATCACATGTAATATCTGAAAAATAAGATTTAAATTGAACTATTCAAAATTAAATCTATTCTAGACAAGTTATTGGAATAATTCTACAACTAGTCTAGGCATGTCACAGATCAAATTTATGGAAAAATTAAATTTTATTTTTTATTTTTTGATCTAATTATAATACTTATAATATCAAAAAAATAGAGAATAAATTAGATTTAATTCATATTTTAATCTCATTAAAATATAAAACTTAAGATTGTTCATGGATTCAACTAATCCTAGTCTAGTTATGCATCTCATGCATGTTAGATCTTCTTAGATTTAATTTTAAATATTTTGATTTCAGATCATATCATATCTGATGTAATATTTAAAATTTTTTAAATATCAAATAAATAAATATAAAAAATTAGATCTAAATTAGATCTGAAATAGAGCCAAAAACCTGGCTCTGATACCATTTGAAGAAAAAACCGTCTTTTTCCTTTGTAGGATCTTCCAGATTTCATCAAATCTGGGATGGAATAATTTAAAAATTTTATCCTATGCTATTTCAGATCTAATGTCTGTTAGATCTAATTTTATTATCTGATATTTAAAATCTAAAATTAAATCTAAAAGTATGAGAAGTATAGATATACCTCAAGGGTAATCTGATTACCCTGTAGATGATCTCAGCACAGTTCGAGGTTCTGATGTAGCCACGCAAGCACCTGGCCTCTACCATTATCCACTCAGACAGGACCTAGAACATCTTCTTCTCACGAATCTATGCTCTAAAAATCAGATCTCTATCTGATTTGAAAGTGCTTCAAAACTCCTTCTGAAGTTAGAGCAGCAGCCTTTCGAAGATGTCCTGCAGCCTTCCTGTTCCAGGCATCACCACGCCTTTTTCTTGCACCAGATGAATGTCCAACTCCTTGGACATGAAGAGGGGAGATAGGAGAGCAGGGAGGATGTGGAGAAGAAGGGAGGGGGTGGCAGCTATTGGGTTTGGTGTATAAAACAACTTCAGTCTAAAACCCTAGGCGCAGAAGGGTTTATATAGACCCTGTATGCTGCGCAGTGCCACATCATTCAACCAATCAAAAAATTCTAATAAATTTTGAAAAAAATTTGATTGATTGCTTGATGTCATCTAATCACATCAGATAAGAACCCAAGTCTCTATCTCAAAGTTGGCACCAACACTGGATAAGGACAAAGAGAGGTTGGCGTCAAAGAGTCCAATCTTATCAAGACTCTCCAACTTTATCCACTTGGGATGCCCACTTAATCCAATTGGGCTCGCACCATAATCTGATTATGGCATCTAATTTGATGTGGTTTGGCTCCACAAAAATCCTTCAATAAGCTCTTGCCAAGTGGCCTTCAATTTAAGACCCATATGTCAATTTTTGACAAATATCCTAAAATAAAATTGGCAGGTGACAGGAATTAGCAGGTGCTTGTCTTAAATTCATCTCATGAATTAAGACAAGTCTTTTCTGAGTTGGACAAGCTTTATTTAGATGGAGAGAAATTTTTTCAAGATTCTCTGGATGAGTCAAATCATATTTGGCTCAGTAGAGACAGAAAAGACTACACGAGGAGAAAGTTAGGCTCAATCGTGTGCTAGCACGATTTCCTTGAACCTAATTAGATCTTATCCAAATCAATTGGGTTAGCCCAATTGATGACATTCAGACCTTAATCCTTATTTGTGTGACTCAGTTAGGTTCAATTCTGTATGGTAATGAGACATGTTGTGATCTCATCATCGACATCATCGAAACTCTTTTCGATGGATCAGAACTCTTCTGATTCAGATAATTAGAATGATCGATCATCAAAATCATTCTAATTGCTCTCAAAATCCATCAGTGATACCTAGCAGTATATGATGGTAACCCATCAGAACTAAAGACGAATCTCTCGGTGCAGCTACCTGTGTGATTGAGTTCCTCTATCATGAGTTCCGACTGAATTAGGGTTAAGGTGAACTCGTTAAACCCAACATCAATCATATAAATCAATCGATCGATCTGAGTCCGATGTGAAACTTCAATAAATTTTTTTTTTCATTATTTTACTCTACCATGGCCATGGGCTTAAGGACTCGATCTTTCGATCATCATAGGACTACTCCTCTCATCTACCGAGGTTGATAGATCCCATCTTGGTGCGACCTAGTTCCTACAATGAATATGCTACAGCCAACATACAACTCAGAATTTTGAATGGTTAGGAGATCGAGTTATGGTGTAGTCAAACTATAACACACTCAAGGTGAACTGTCGATGCACCTCAGGTCAAAGAACTAGACACACAACTGCAGCATCGAGCTAGTCATCGACGAGAAGGTAGACTTCCTTATGACTGCTCGATATGGTCACGTTCAGTACTCTCATTCTTAATGAATACCTGTACTCTCACTTCGGTGTCTCCATACCATAGACTCAAGATACATCTTCTCTAAGGAAGCGATCGTACACCAATCTTCCGGATCGATCACCATCCTCGTGATGATCCTATGGTCAGCAGCTGTTTATGAGTTAGTTATGTAAATTCATGCCTTAAATTTTCAACTCTTGAAAATATGAATTGACATTCCTACTAACTCAAAAGATGTATCACAGATACAATGTACACAATGTGATAGAAGAAAAATCTATTTATTGATTTATAGTCAAAATTATAAATTTGCCCTTAGATTTGTACAGGAATGTGTCAGCTAATCTGGCATCTAGGACACACATCTAACACAAATATCGAACATGAGATATTTGACGTACAATCGTTATCTTAATTTCTATTAAGTACGTCAAAATGACCATGCGACTGATGGATATTCTATAAATCCTATCGAATGATTGGGTCACCGATTAATATTTGGTGGTTATTCTACATTGCAAGTATTGTGAACAAGTAAAATAAGAGCCTAAACTTAGAAGGAGAATATTTTTATTCACTGTCAAAAAGAAGTTACAAAATTAGACCAAAATCTGACTACAAGCATCAGATTACAGAAACAAAAAAAAGGGAATACACCGACTAAGCTTCATCATCGTTCCTGCTCCTTTGCTCGGGGGTAGCATCATCGACCTGAATGATTTCGGACTCAGTCGGTGCTTCTTCTTGAGTTGGAGTAGCTTCTTCTTCAGCAACTCCGTCTTCCGATCTTGGAGGGATGATGCTGCTCAAGTCGAAGCTCAGGTATAATTTTTTGACCGCATCTTGACCGTCTTCATACCCGACACAGTACGAAGCGAAGCCATTTTCGAAGATCTCTTCTTTGTATTCTTTCGAACCTCGAAAATCTTTGACTGCCCGATCCAGTGCTTCTCTTGCCGACTCCACTTCCACCTTGGCCAAATCAGCATTGGCTCGAGCAGAGGATAATTCTTCTTCGACTAGTGCCAACCTTTTCAGGCTGGCTCGATGACGTCCACATTCGGCTTCGAGTTCTTCAATGCATCTATCTCGCTCTCGTCGAAGCCGGTGGATAGAATGCTTCTTGCTCTTGACCTGTAACTCAAGAGCCAAAATAGTTTCGTTAGCCGACTTAAGTTCGACCCCCGAGGATGCCAAGTCGTTAGTTAGTCAGGAAACCTCCTCCTGAAGTTTGGCTTCCCATTCTGCCACTGACTTAAGTTGTTCAAGTGCAGCCGCTTTCTCAGCCTTGGTGGCTGCCATCTTATTCTTCCACGTACTACGGATGTCGACGAACTTCGTGTAGCCGACCTCCAACTTAGACATGTCGTGGATCAACTGCAGATAGAGGATAAGTCGGATTAAAAAAAAAAGAAGAAAAAAAGTTTACCAAAGAGACTTACCCCGATGATTGTTGGAAAAAAGGACGAAAATATTTTGACCACCGACCGTTTCCTTCAGTGCTCCCGATCAGCCGAAAGAAGAGTCGCCTGGCACAGTCGCTTGACCAGTACAGAATTAACCAGAGCCGATTCATCGACGGGCATTTGGAGGTCGAAGTGCACCGCATGGCCCTCCGATGCTGCATCATCCGCCGACGCCATCGGAGCTTTTCCCCGGTCTGTCGTTGGTGGCCCCATGTTTAAAAGTGAGGGGAAGCTTGAACTTGACTGCGCCCCAACTGAAGGAGCAACTGGTGCAGCCACAGATTATTCGGGCTCTCTTGCCTCAGCCTGAACCTCCTCAAGTGGTGGGACTATCGATATTGTTTCGGTAGTCTCCCTCGCCGCCCTTTTCTCGGATGACGCAGCAGGGAGCACTGTCGGAGCTGACAGTACCAAGACTGGTTCGAAAACTGATGCCGATGGGGCATCAGGTTCCACGATCGATGTTGAAATGCCAACTGAAGCTGGTGCTTGATGCCTCTTTGGCAGTCGCGAAGGTCCGGCCCCAGATGCTGCCCTGCTGCCCTCTTCTTGGCAGTATGCTGACGAATGTCGGCATTGACACTCGCACCCTCTGCTGCATGGCTGCAATTACAACGGAGGTCAGTATAATTCAGCAAATAAAAGAAAAGTCAGAAATAATCGACCAACTATACTATACCTAGACAAGGAACCGAACTAAGGCCGGCGTTATAAAGGGCTTGTTCGGTTACAAGCTCTTTCTATTTCGGCACCGACATATCTTTCAGCCGATTAAAGTCCTCCTAGTCGTTGACCTCTACTCGACTGTTGTCATTGGGATCGGATCGTGGATCGCCCCAACTTGAAAGAAAACCCCAAAGAAGGGAAGAAGAAGTAAAGAAAAACTAGTTCTTCCATCCATGAATAGATGATGGAAGACTAGTGATAAAAGATAGACCTTTTCGGGGGTTGAAAAACCCCACCCTCGGGCCTTTGGATGAAGTTAGAGGATAAAAAAGACTCGAAAAAGAGAAGGACGAGGTATGATCGGCAACATCTGATACAGCAAAGCAAAACTAATTATTAGCCGAACCGAGTTCGGTGCCAGCTGAGTCGGACAAAATCCGTAATAGTCCAAAATATTTCGGACAAATTTCGAGATCGAAAATCGAAGACCCATCCGAAGATCTTCGACGTAGAAGGCTACCTGACCCGAAGGTGGGTTATTCATCCGACCATCGACCCCAAGGGCGAAAAGTTGAAACTGCTCCAGGAAATAAAACTGCTCCAGGAGCCGTTCAACATTCGATTCCAAAAGTGAAGAGGCCTCCACATCCGGACTCGATTGGGATTCATCAATTGGATTCTCCGATCGATCTTCCTGAGAAGGAGAAGCCCTAGCCATGAGAACGACTATGAAGAAGACAAAAACTTTATAGGAAAGGACTCAAAAGAAAGACAAAGTTAACCTAAAAGTTGGGAGCGATTGAACGATAACCTTGGGCGTTAGGGCAACAATCCAGTAGAGTCCCAGCATCAAAAATAGTGAAAAATAAAAATTTGACTGAGAGTGACCCTATATATAGGATCCCTCAACGGCCGAGATGAAGGCGATCAAATCGAAGATCCACCAGATGACGACACGTGGCAACATCTGGACTGATCATTGATCGGACGGTTCGACGCACTGTCGAAGATTGAGCCATGTCACCTCTATCCGCGTGAACAATTCTAACCCAATAATATTCAGATATGTGGAACAAATCTACTTGTCAGGATCATATCATCAGATGCCGAATCGACTTCCTAAAATGACGTCTGATATTGATAACTGATACCGAATCGTCCGGTCAGTGTGACAGATGACTATACTTGTCAATACGATAAAATAGCTGATTACCCATATCTCGAAGAAAACGACATCAAAATCGAGATTCGATGTGACAAAAAATAACTCCCTTCATCCAACGTGAGAAACTACGTGGTAATATACACGTCGACTTACCGTGGACTTGGGAGTGGGGGGCAACTGTTGGAGTAACTCAATCAACCCCCGACTTAGGTCAACCGACTACCGACTTCAACTCAACAATAGCCGACCGACCGGACATACGACTCTGACTCTACATCGGCTGAATATGCGGTTCTGACTCTTCATCGACCAACTGAGCGAACCGCACTGACCTATTACCGGCTGACCGACTAATGATTCGATTACTATCGATTGACAATGAATAACTTAGACGATCGGCATAACAGAATTACTAGCCGATGGTCGTTCATGCATTCTACCGACATATGCTCGGCTAGTCAACTCAGATATACCATAACCATCACAAACGATTACCGACCGCATATCACGGCGCGATTAGTGAGAATTAATGATTCACTACGTGATTATGGCTCAATGATTTAGCACTATAAAATATGAGACCACGTCCGATGGTTACAAAAATCTCATCTATAAAAGGGGTAAGGAAAATAGGGCTGGTAAGCCAACTCTGGGTCAAAACTTTGCTACTGCTTACATTCAACTTCTGTTTACCGACTTTCTTCTCTGACTTAGGCATCGGAGAATTCTCACCGAACGTAAATTCGATCTGTGTGGACGCTGTTTTGCAGGTGTTCATTCGCGACGACAGGCAACGGAGAGTTGGCTGCAACAAATATATTCTCACTATTATATATGTGGGTGTAAATTTAATATATTTAATAAATTAGATAATTTTATGGATCTTAAAAAAATAAAGAAAAATATATATTTTTTGAAATAAAATCGATAATGTGACCGGGATGCGTAACGAAGAATAACCGACATGAATTTTTGTTAATGCTATGACATGTTGATAACAAATAATATATTTATCTTGACTGGCCCTCGTTAAAGCAAGTATTCTGCAATAGGGATAAAAGGCTATGCACTTAAGTTAGAGGGATCTATTGTTAGTAATTTCAACCCGAAGATCTAAATTTTCTTGATTCAGATTTATGAGTTGATGTACCAAACAAAGAATTACCCTATTGTTTCTTATAACTTCACCTTTTTTCTTATTTGGAAAGGAAATTTGGATATATAAAGTGAGATCACGTAACACTTGCTAATAACGGTATATTTTTTGCTATTTTCCCCTAGTATTTAATGTAAGGTTTGAAGGGAATACATTTTGACGTGGACAACTTAGCAGTGCTTCTATACTCATCATAGCTCAATACAAGCATATTTCTCCACATTCATATAGTCCTATCAATGTTTTCAAGTCATAATAAGTATTCATAGTCAAAGAAGATCCTTATTGCAAGCATGTTTGAATATTAAAAAAAAAAGAATGAACCAAATGGTTAACCAGAAAAGGATGGCAATTGCTTTAGATTTCAGTGGTAAATATTATGGCTAAAATGTAAGCCGATGAGATCAGACTTTGTCTCCTCTAAAAAAGATACGGCGAAGGGATCTTTATCAAAAGATGAGATGGAGAAATCTTCGGCTGGAGATGAAGTGAAAGTATCCTTGGCTGGAAATGAAATAGAAGTATCCTTTAGTTGGGCCAACAAAATAAATCCTTGATCGAAAGATTTTTTGGTGGGGATCTTTTAACACTCAAGTTAGCTGGGAATCAGAGAACAATAGTAAGAGAGAGCATTTTGAGACCTTTCCAGAGCTTATCTTAGGGTCTCTGTGTCCCTGTATTTATAGAAAGAGAATTGAAGTTATATAGACCGGGAGGACTTATCGCTCCCAAAAAATGCACGTGGATCGCACTGGTAAGAGTTGCATTCCCGTATTTGCAATGTGGAGCTAGCTGGTAGTTACCTTCTGAGGCGAAATCGAATCCTGATGATTAGATCTTTCTTATTTGGTCTTTGTCATCTACGGAAAGGATTATCCTCTCGAATTGGTTATTTTGCTGAATTGAGAAGACCCGCTAAATTTGGGGTCATACTTTTCCAACTCTTTTAGATCGGCTGTGGTCGACCTTTATCTACCTCGACCATAACTAAGGACATGGTCGGCCAAGACCAAGGTGGTGGTCTACAACAGTAAGAATTCCTCTACTAAGGTATATCAAATGATAATTTCATAAATGAATTCTTTATTAACACGAAAAAAACTCTTACATAAGAGTTACATTATCAATATATAAATTTTATTTTTGCTCCATAGTCCAATAATTTTATATCGATAGTGTTGTGGAAATAATCTGCCGACCAATTTAATCATTTCCATAGAGAGCATCCAAAGTGACTTAACAAAATCGCACCAAATGCGGACTCAGGATCTTGACCGCACGCCCATTACAAATCATTGACTCAATTGATTATCCAGATGAAGCTTGCAGATCAAAGGAAAGATTTTTCTCTAAATAAATAGTCAAAACGTGGTCTAATGGTCTGGAGAATCAAGTCTAATAAACCTATAGATTCAGCATATAGAAGAGATACGAAGAGGATCCTCAAGTAAAAAAAGCGAACTTAGCTAAAAAGTTAAAGAAGAAAGAAATAAATGAGGAATCCTGTGCTCTCTATATCATTATCCTCTCTCTCTCCTTTTTCTATTGTTTCCAAGTTTTGGTTAACTTAAGTATTAGAGGATCTCCCGTCGAAATATCCTGACGAGCATGAATTTTTCTTGCAGATTTTTCTAGCAACTCGGATCCCAGACAACATCCAATTTCAGCTACATCAATATTCTTTCGGAGCTTTACAGCGACAAATGACAGTGATAGAAAAGTTATATGTTAAAAATTAATTTATATCAAAATTCAGTATTACGTTGTTATCCTTCAATTTCATGTTGGCCGCCCTCATTGTTTACTTCAAATTACTCACTACATCTCGGCAATATGGTGATGTTGGCTGAACTTATCAATCGTTAAGCCACTATTCAACAATTCCAGCCAGGACTGCGCATTGAATTTTTTTCCCTCATCCACATCAACAATTCCAGCCAGGACTACCGATTGATTTTTTCCCTCATCCCCACACGCACACGCGCGCGCGCTATATATATATATATATAAAATGAAGCTATAATGTTAGAAGAATAATTCGTCGAGCTTTGAGCTTTAATTTATTCCTTGTGGCAAAATGAACGCAATAGACTGACCACCAGGCGTACCCTATTAGCCTGGTGCCGTAACCAACCGGTTGGACCATGTTGATAACCCAGCCCGCCAGACCAAATAATCTAGATTCCCTATCAAAATGCCAAATATGAAAAGCTCAAATAGGCCACAGAGAAATAATATAAGCTGAAGGCCGGCTGATATTAAGAGAGAGTGGCATGCATATATGGAAGCGGTCTACCTGTCCATGGGGTCGCTTCACTAGATGGTTACACAAATATTTTCCTAACATTCTTTATCTTTTATTCGGCATCATGAACCAATTAAAAAACCTTATACTCCGTAGCGACCTTTGCACCAATCGCCAGCCCCATTTTCTCATCCGCATTTCCATCTTTCATTATCGTTCACGTTCACGTCTCCTTTGTCCAGCGGCCTAATTACGGGTGTTCCTGCCGCCCAGTAGTACTGGAATGCGTTCAAAGCGAGCCTTTTTTTTTCCCCGAGCTCGTTATATGTCACGGTAAGCGTAAATAGTAATGTATAAATTTAACGGGGGAATGGAGCTGGTTATTTTCAGAACATGTTACTTTATATTTACACACTATCTGATCGTCTGGCTGGCTTTCCGGTTTTTTTTTTCTCTCCCGATAAAGAAGAATAATTTAGTGATAAAAAAAAATTATTTGTACAAATCAGAATAAAGAATAGAACAGCTGAAATGTGATATAAATACAACACAAAAATAGTAGAATCAAAGAGATAACTTCTTGACCAAAACAACGATGAAAAATATAAAAGAAAAGATGGCTAGACAAAATTGATAATTTTTTTAAAAAATTTTATTGACAAAATATAATCCAAAAGTTGAAATAGTAATGAAGTCGAAAATTATAATTAAACAAATCCATACCTACTATCCAAGCATAAAACTGGTGCAGCATATGGTGATACATAAAATAAGACAACTGATGTAGTCCTATAGCATGTGGTAGGCTTTCCATCTTTAATCCTATAGCAAGGCCCGTTTAAAAAATATAGCTACGTGGGATAAGCGATGATGATTATTCTAGAAAAGTTCAATCTTGCAAAGATAGTGATTATATTAGTTCATTTTTTCTTCTTTCTGAGGATCATCAATGATTGGATGTTAATAATAAAAAATAGAGCATGCCATGTTGGAAGAAATTGGAGTGTAGGAATGGGAATGAGTGATTTTTCTTTCAATTTTTTGATTAGTGAGGAAGAGTCCTATTTCTATTCTCATTCCAAAGAAGAATGAAAATAATCTAACCTTTCTAAATCCAATCCCTATTCTTTTTAAAGCCTATTCGGATTTTCATTTCAATTTCAATCATGAATAAAATCTTTTGAGGAATGTGGACATATTCCGGATTCCATTCTAATCTATTTTGATTGCTATTTTAATCACGAATCGCTACAAAACTCCAACGCGAAATTGGTAGGAAACTGAGTTGTAAGTCGGTCTAGAGATGAAATAGAAAGAATCTTTACCATCTGCAATCAAAAAATTATTTACCGAAATTTATCTGTGTGAGTAAGTTAGTTGGGGCTTTGAAAGCAATTAAGAGGGAGAGACAGTTGATCCAAGTTACATGAGGGTCCCCTCCCCCCTCTGAGGTATTCAATAATGGAATGGACCTAGAACGTGTGTGCCCGTGCTATGGTGGCTGCTGTGAAAAGTTATTGCATATATTCCGGCGAAAATATTGATCCACGGCTGGAATCCTACGGATCCCATTAATCCATTTTCCTTTTTTAAAAAAATCCGTTAATCGATTGATTTCATTGGTGCTCCACTGAGGTGGCTTTTCAGTAGGCAACCGAGGTCGGGGAACGGAAAGCCACCACAACAGTGCCCAAAATAAATCAAAGAATCGAGAGATCATTCAATGGGTGAAGTAGAATAAGATAACTTACATTTTGCAAGACTACCGTGCTCTATAAAGATGAATATTTATGACTCGTATTTATTACAATTTTTACTCTTTGTTAGGGAAGGAGATGGTATCGGAGAGGAAGGACCAAAGAGAAGGGATAGAGAAGAAACGGTGGAAAGAGCGGAGGTGGTGTGGGCGTTGTGGGGACCACATAGCCAACGGAACCTAGACACGTGGGAGGATCACATGCGGATACCGCCGTGGATCTGTCAGTTCTGGGGACGTTGCGGTTGTTCGGGGCGGGGGCTGTCCCTCGGCGACGTCACCCCCATCGCGAACGCAGGGGATAGGGACGGACGGCCTACATAAAATCATTAAAAAGACGAAATTAATTAAATAAACAATTTTAAAAAATGGAAAAGGTGGATAAATAATTAATTCGGGAAAAGGAAAAGGAAAAGGAAAAGGAAAAAGCAGGAAGGGGGTTAGAAGATGACGCCAGGGTTGATGGGGATTTCATTTTATTGCTGGGAAAGTGGGGCGAGGCCGTTTCGAGATGCCGTCACCCCCGTCCGTAACGGATTTGAGACGGCGTCAGGGTGGCGCCCGGCCGTCCGGTCCAGCCAGGCTGCCCTCCCGTGACGGGGATCCCACCTCTGCCGCCCGCTCAGCCGGTGGAGCCCGATCCCGACTGGAGGTGGTGCTGCTGCTGGTGGTCGTGGGACCCAAGCCCTAATTCAGTGGTGACGTTGACAGCGGGGCCCCCTCCCTCGTGCGTGGGTGCAGCCTTGCCGGCCCCACAGTTATCCCCGTGCGACCGTGTAACGGTGCTGCTTCCTACCCTACCGGCCCCCTCCCTAAAGGCTCTCTTATCCTTCGGGCGTGTAAATTCCAAGCCAAACAGGAAATTCGGACGAATATTTTGTTCTTGGGATACAACGTGTCAAGAAAGCATGCGATGCTGATAAGGGTTGGGTTCCACATTACGCTTCGTAGGAAGAGATCAGCCCACTACGCGACTCTCAAGTTCCAGGTGTAACGCTCTGATTCAGTTTAAAAAGGAAAAGATCTTGGGATTATTTAGTATTTTTCGGTGGTGGTACGGCTCCCCATCTCTCCTATTTCCCCCGCTGCTTTCCTGTTTAATATTTTTAATCATTTTCAGTTATACATGTACAATTTTGTTGTTTAATCTTTTAATTGATGTTGGCTGATGATTTCCTATAGGGAGCTGAAGTTCGAGCGAAAAGAAATCAGGAATCCGTACACGCATACAGAGAGAGGAGAGATTGAAGATGCCTCTCTGATCAATCGATGCCCACCATATTCCCTCCTTTCTTCTGTTCCTCTTCAACCAATAGAGCTCTGGATCCCCCTCCCCTCTCTTTTCCTCCGATTCCTTCACCTTTTCCTTGTTATTGTTCTCCGAGGCGGTTCTTGGCGGCCGCGACACCCTCACGAGTCTCCCCGCCTCTTCCAATCCCAGATCCCCTCTCCCTCCTAGATCCATAGATCATAGTAAATAGATTCCGGTTAGAAGAAGAAAGAAATCGGGAGTTAGAGATGAAGAGAGAGCATCAAGAGAGCGTCGCCGCTGGAGGGGGATATCCGGCGGCGGCGGGGATGATGTCCGGCGGGAAGGGCAAGATGATGGGGATGGAGGAGGAGGACGGGGGAGTGGACGAGCTTTTGGCGGCGCTCGGTTACAAGGTCCGGGCGTCGGACATGGCCGACGTCGCCCAGAAGCTCGAGCAGCTGGAGATGGCCATGACCAGCAGCGCCGCCCAGGACGACGCCTTCCTATCCCACCTCGCCTCCGACACCGTCCACTATAATCCCTCCGACCTCTCCACCTGGCTCGAGAGCATGCTGTCCGAGCTCAACGCCCCGCCTCCCCCGCTCCCCTCCGCCCCGATTCCCAACAACCGGAGCAACCAGTTCGAGCTGCCGCCGGCCCCCGCCGCCGCCGTCCGAGCCCCAATACTTGATCCGGGTGAGTGCTCCACCATCACCACCGTCGACTTTCCCACCCCCGGCCGCCAGTCAGAGTACGACCTCAAGCCCATCCCCGCCGCCCCCGGTCGCGTCGTGTACGGATCGGAGCCACTGGCGGAGGAGAACGCAAGGGATAGGAAGCGGATGAGGACTTCCTCCTCTTCCTCCTCTTCGTCTCGAGGCGGAGGGATTGGAGTTGGCGTTGGAGGGATGGGTTCGGCGATGCCGGCGGCCACGGAAGCGTCGTCGGTGGCAGCGGGGGCTGCCACGGGGGCGCTGCCGGTGGTGGTGGTCGACTCGCAGGAGGCCGGGATCCGGCTAGTGCACACGCTGATGGCCTGTGCTGAGGCGGTGCAGCAGGACAACCTTAAGGCGGCGGACGTGCTGGTGAAGCAGATCTCGATGCTCGCCGCCTCACAGGGCGGCGCGATGCGGAAGGTCGCCGGCTACTTCGCTGAGGCTCTGGCCCGCCGGATCTATCGAGTCCACCCCCACCAGGACTGCTCCCTCGACGCCGCCTTCTCCGATATTCTTGAGATGCACTTCTACGAGAGCTGCCCCTACCTCAAGTTCGCCCACTTCACCGCCAACCAGGCCATCCTCGAGGCCTTCGCCGGCTGCCGCCGCGTCCACGTCATCGACTTCAGCATGAAGCAAGGGATGCAGTGGCCGGCACTGATGCAAGCCCTTGCCCTCCGCCCCGGTGGCCCGCCGTCGCTCCGGCTCACAGGCATCGGCCCTCCCCAGACCGACAACACCGACGCCCTCCAGCAGGTGGGCTGGAAGCTCGCCCAGCTCGCGGACACCATCCATGTCGATTTCCAGTACCGCGGCTACGTCGCCAACAGCCTCGCCGACCTCGAAGCCTGCATGTTCGAGGCGGACGCCAGCGGCAACGGCAACGGTGGCGCAGACGAGGAGCCGGAAGTGGTGGCGGTGAACTCAGTGTTCGAGCTCCACCGGCTTCTCGCTCGGCCGGGGGCACTGGAAAAGGTCCTGGGCACGGTCCGGGCGGTCCGGCCGAGGATCGTTACGATGGTCGAGCAGGAGGCGAACCACAACGCTGGCTCGTTCCTGGAGCGGTTCACGGAGGCGCTGCACTACTACTCGACCATGTTCGACTCTTTGGAGGGCGGTGGCACCGCCGCAGCAGCGGCAGCGGAGGCGGCCGTCGGCGCCAGCATGGGACAGCAAGATCTGGTGATGTCGGAGGTTTATCTCGGCCGACAGATCTGCAACGTAGTGCCCTGCGAGGGCACTGAGCGGACGGAGCGGCACGAGACGCTGGGCCAGTGGCGTGGGCGGATGACCCGGGCCGGGTTCGAGCCGGTCCACCTTGGCTCCAATGCGTTCAAGCAAGCCAGCATGCTCCTCGCCCTCTTCGCCGGTGGCGATGGGTATCGCGTCGAAGAAAAAGAGGGATGCCTCACTCTCGGGTGGCACACGCGCCCGCTGATCGCCACCTCTGCCTGGCGCGTCGCCGCGGCCGGCGCCGCCCTCCCCGCCGCCTCCGCCGCCCGCTGACTTACCGACCGTCTCGATCGGAAGGCAGCAAGCTCAGCCGTCTGATGATGCTGTTTCTCTTTCTCTATCCCTCTGTTTTCCGCTGACCCCAGGTGGGTCCACCGGTCCAGGGTGATTGATGATGCTGCAGTACTCTGAATCACTGGATCAGCCCCGGCTCGGGGCTCGCCCCGGACCCCTCCCATTATCTCTCACCTCTCCATCTCTTTCTCTTTTTTTTTTTAAGTTAATTTTGTTGTTGTCATCCTCTTGGGAATATTATCATGTGTATCTATGTACCTTCTACCTTATTTTCTAAATAAAATAAGAAGAGGTGTTTTTTATGTAAGAAAAATAGAAAGTTTTTAATTGCTGGATGGATTGTCAGCGGAAGTCAGTGGAACCTGAACATAGGTACGGTGCGGTAATATGCTTCCTTTAGTGAAATTAAGTCTGGAAAAGGAAGTGGGATGATTGGCGCTCTCTCTCTCTATCTTTCTCTTTCTTTTATATTCCTTTTCATAGATTTGTGAGAGGCATACCAACAATTATTATCCGACGGAGGTAGAGGTTACGGAGCATGGAAATGGGTCGTTGGGGCCCACAAATTGGGAGAGAAGTCACGACCACAACTGTCCAATCGGGATCAGGTGGCTGTCAGGAGGGGAAGGGTGCGGACCCACCGGGGGAACACCATGGACCCACCACTAAACAGCGAAATTGCGATGGCCGGCGGGCGGGCGGCCCCTACTATGCTTGTGGAGTCAAATCGACTGCGACTGCCCCGATTGGGTCCCCACCCCTTTACATCTCTCACCAGACGCACTCTCACACATGCCAACGATTTCTCACTCTCTCGCTCTCTCAAACATCATCAAGGAGTAAACCAAGTGAGCTGTAATGTAAAGAAAAAGAATGGAGGGAATCAAGCTCTTGGGAGTATAATTAATTGTTGAGGGTGTCGGCATTAATTGTTGGGGAGGGTGTTGGGATTAATTAATTAGGGATCGGGAAAAAGGTGAATAGTTGTCTGGGTTTTGATGTCAGTATTCGTGCAGGTATCGGGGGTTACAGGAAAGTTGCTGGGCTACGCTGCTTCATGCAGACTGTTTATCGGGCTGTTGCTTATAATCTATGAGTTGATAAATGAAGGACGTAATGTCACATGGGTGGATTGATTGGCGAGATGCATTTGTTCGCTATTTTTTTTTTCTTTCCAACTTAAATTGTGTCAGCTCTGACACGTGAATGTCTCACATTCAGCTGGCACCATCTGCCGCGGAATTCGAGGGAGGCCTCGTGTTCTAGGCTTTTTGAATGGGTCGCTCTGAGCTAAGACTATTTCGTTACATGGCCGGCTTGGTTCATCTTTATTTCTTACTCATTGCTTCTTGGACTTAATGACTCTCTCTTTGTACGTAGATTGAGATGTGCTTTGTTTAAGATATTGGTTCCTGATGGCTGGCTGGTTCTTTTGAAAGTGTTAATCATTGGGGGATAATTTTACAACAAGACCATCATCTCCAAAGGGAATGGAGATTGCATCGTTACTTTTTCTTGGGAAAGATTTCGTTTAATTATTTAGAATACGGACACTTGCGATACTAATTGAAACAGAGCTTGTCGTGGAGCTTCCTGCTTCTGGGTGTGCTTACAAGTGTATGCTGACATTTTATTCAGAAGGACCCGAACTATGCAACCAGTGATTGCTAGGAGTGCAATGGATCCTTTGCAGTGGACAGTTTGCACCCCAAAATCCGATGCTTGATGATCTTCATCAAGAGAAGATAGAGGGTCATCAAATAAGATAAACTGTGTATGATATATAAGAGGTGTTTGATGGATGTCCATCTTTTGATGGTGGTCATCAAGCGATGCATCGGATTCTATGGTGTATATTGCATGCGGGGAAAGGATCTTTGGTTTATATCTATATGATATGGACTACATGGGGTGAGACATGTCAGCTCGAAGGATAAACGGAGGATGAGAAAGCCGTTGACGCACATGTCCGTGTTTCATCAATATAGAACTCCAAAGCCATAGTTTATATGTTAACTTTGGTCTCCATAGTCCATAGTGAGTATGAAATCAAATTGGATCTCGAATGAATGTCTTGAGGCCAGGGTGGGAAAAGGGCAGAGTATAGTCAAACAAATGCACCTAAAATAGAAACAAGATGATTCAGAAGAAGGCTAGTCAGATGATTAGGATGTGGACGGCATCGTCCAGATTGATACAAATGATGATCGAGACACCTCACCTAGTTGTGGATTCGGGGTTCTTGCTTGCAATCACGAGGTCCCGCGATGATAAGAACCCAATTCCTGGAAAGGTTTCCGAAGTCAGGATATGGCACATTTATAAAAAAGGACCATCTTACCTTGGTTGTTGAGAACGCAACTTGCCATACAGGCTGGACGCCATAAATACATGGAAATCGGAATACTGAAAAACTTTTATTTCAAGATTAGAAGTTCAGCAAGGGCGAGCAAAATATATACTATATTTTCTACACTACCAATTTTGGCTTCCCAAGCTAAGTACTACTAGTACCTATACGCTAACTGCATGAACGCAGGAAGATTATCCAAGGACAATCCTATGCCTACCTACGAATCGGCCGAAACAGAAAGCAATTGTTTTAGAACCTCTGATCCATATAAACACACAAGCAGACAGAATAAACTATTTGTAGCTCGAGTAAATGTTGGTGACTGATGAGTTGGTCAACAAAAGATTAAATTATTTATTAGATAATATTTACACAGGCAATGTGCACGATATCCCTCGGGATGGTCCTCCCTTACCTGTGTAGGCTAGTTAGTTATGACATGAAGGTTCCATTCAAAAGGTGACAGCAAAACTATGATTATCCTAATGCCTTAGGCACACTAGGTTGGAGTCTTCATGGTTAATATTTAAGATTTTATTTATAATTCAAAACAAAAGAATTGTTGGACGTGGGTATGACATTGAGCAAATATGGGATTGATAAAGTAATTTAGAGCCAATTGGGATCAATTTTTAAATTAAATAGATTTGAATCAGTTTTTTAAAATTAAAATTGAAACCGAACAGACTATATAGGACTGAATATGGATCAGGATACAAATCAGGTATTAACATATTTATATTCTATTTATTTTATTTAATAAATATAAATATAGATATAGATATAAATCAGATATTAGAAGTATGGATAAATATGAATATAAGTCGAATGATTAAACTTTATGATTATAAAATTAAAATATTAATATATAAATTATAAATTAAGTTAATAGTATATTAATATGATTATTTATTTTTTTAAGAATTCATAAGTGATATATAAAACTAAATATGGTGATAAATGGAATCAAATATTTGGATATAAATCGGATGGTTGTCTATTTATATCCATATTCTTTTTTCTCTAATAAACATAGGTACAAATATAGATATTAGTCAGATGCTCAAATTTCTATCCATAGATTCGGATATATTCGGATATGAAAATAAATTCAGATGGATATTATCCGATTCACTTTCATCTCTACGACAACATAGAAAAATCGGTTCAAATTGAATCAAAAAAATTAGTTTGGTTCAATTTAGTTTGTTAGGTTATGAGTTATTAGATTTATATCAAATAAATAGTTATGGGATGGGCTAAATAGGCTATTATCTATTTTTATTTTTTTCTAACTATGCAAAATAGATAGCTTATGCAATAGGCTAAATATGCAGTTTATGAGATTGGTTAAATAGGCTAAATATAGAAGTAATAAATCAATAAGACTAGGACAAAACATAAGTGAACCAATGGTTGTTCATGTAAAATATCTATCTATATATACCCATGGATCAGTTCGGCTTAAATCAGGTTTTTTAAAACTGAAATTGAAATCGAATCGATTTTTTTTTAGTTTCTAAAATTTTCAAACTAAAATCAAATTGAATCTGAAAAAATCATTCTAAAATTAATGGTTCAAGCCGGTTTTGTGGTCTAATCAGTTTCCTTGTATACCCCTATATTTTATGGAATAAAAATTTGTTATAACGTGTGTGCATCTTGCGGCATCTTGAATTGAATAGCAGTCTTTTGTATTGTTTCCTTTCCTTTCTAAATTGCTTACAAGAATCTAGCAACCCTCAAATGCTGAGTGTCTAAGGGAAATACTGCACCAACTTAATAAGCGGATGCCATGTAATAGTGCATTGGACATTTGATGTTTAGAGGTCATGCATTGGAACCAAATTTGTACACGTTTAACTCATAGTACTGGTATGCTGAACCATATAGGATGTCACCCAATCAATCATACTATTCCTCTCTTTGTATGTGTGTCTGATCAGATAGTAAGAACAATAAGTCTTTGAACATTAGCTGACAAGAGATGAGAACGGTTCTCCTAAAATGTAGCCTCTAAAGACAACCATAAGATCACCTTCTTAGAGTCCCAATCCAACATCACTCTATTAGCATGCAAGATAGAGTTAGCATAAATCAGAACCTCTCAAGTCGCCCTCAACTTAGCTTGAGATATGAAAATATCAAATAGTGAGGAACCACCAGCAACGTCAAGGAGTGACCTCGCATCAGGAATAATAAAACTAACTCCATTATGTTGCCCTCAATCTTTCACGTTGCTATCGAAGTTGAGCTTAAGGAAGCTAGGGGGTGAGGATTCCATAAAGAAGTGAGTCACTTGAGACATAGTAGCTACACTAGTAAAACCCTAGATTTTTCTAGCTGTCAAAGGCCTCTTCAAACTCCAGACCCGAATGAAATCAGTAGTATCAATTATGGCTATCATCCCAATCTCTGCAGAGCTATCCTAGGCATTATCAAAGATCCTCCAGGTGCCCAGATATGACCACTCAGTTTCTGGGTCTATTTCTTCGTCACCTGGTCTTGTTGGATGCAGATGTAACTAATGGTACATATTTGTCCTAAATTTTTTGACGATGCTACTAGGGCGAAGACCCTTGGTAGAATGTCTCATGAAGTACATTGCAGAAAAATTGGTTCGGCACTCATTATACACCAATTTGATTAGATTAGTTCAACAACGAAATACGTCGCATTTCATCGATTCATTATGCGAATTGGTTCGAAGCAAAAGGTCGCATACCGAACAGTACATGGTACCACATTTTCTGACCATGTACTCAGGTGGGACTAACATTGAAGTGGGCTGGCCACTCTGTTTCTCAGCCAGGTGGTGCATCAGGTTAAAGCTCAGGGATTGGATGAGCTACTTGCTCCTTCCATGTTCAACTCACAAGAGGACAGCAAATATGAAGCAAATGCAAGCCTGTATACTTGTTGTCATGTCATTCCTTCATAGGTCCAGCCAGAGCATTGGAAAGTTACCTACTTCTAATCTACATAATTGCCCATCCTAATTAGGTCCACAGGTCAGAGATCCACAAACATTTCATCCTACTTCTGGTCTTTCTTTACCTGACCAACTTGCAAGTATTAAACCATTCCCAAGATACCTAACTTCATATGCCCATATTATTCCACGCTAAATTCAACACAGGCAATAGTCGTCCATTCCCACCACTGGCGGGTGTCGGATGGAGCCCACACCAACCCATTCGTGCATGAAGGGAATATCCATTTCTTCCCTACTGCTTTGAAAGGCCTCCATTCAGAAGCCAAGTCAAACCAGGAATGGAGATTTTCCAGGCCAGAGACTAGTATTTCCTCCTTTGAGCCACAGGGATTGGGGGATTGTTCTCCCAGTTCCCACCCACCACCAGAGCTGAAGCAGCTGACATCGCCATCGAGAATAGCAATCCGGCACCGCTGCCGCGTAAATCCGTCGAGATCACGTCGTTATCAAGCAACTCCTACTGACCATAATCCATCTAAGAGACCGACGATAATAATTCAATCATCCGCAAACCTCTTTTTTCTGATGTCGACGGCCTTCCGGTGCAAGGAAGTTTCAGACGGCAATGAGCGAGCTAATAGAGATGCCCAGAGCCTAGATGGTGGATTTACGTACCATTTTTTTTTCCATCGCTTGATATCAGAAATTGTTTGCTGACTGACTCATTATTCAGTTGTGTGGTCATCTTGCACTGCTATAATGCTACTTGATTAAAAACATGAACCAGATAATCGTCAGTAACTTGTACTGCTAATCATTGCTAAGGCTTTTGCTGCTGTAGTCCAAAGATTTTCTCTCGATTTCCAACTGAGTGCTTTGAGAACTGTGAAGCTGAGAACTGTGCGACCCTTTTTTTTTTTTTTTTTTTTTTCTGAAGTGCTTTGAGATTCGAGCTGTTGTCTTTTTGGGTGTGATCGCCAGCGATCTGGTCAGCTATCAGAGCCGTCGAGGTGGTAGATGACGGCGAAGGAGACGCAAGACCGACCGAGTGCCCTCAAGGGCGGCGACCCATCGGAGACGAGTTGGAAAGCGGCATTGTAAGGGCGGACGGTGTGGGTTTCGCCGGATTCGTCACCGAAGGAGGTGATGAAGCTCATCCGATGATTTTTGGAGGTTGTGGAGACCCCAACAGCGGCCCTTCGGAAGCGTTCGGCATGGAGGGAGGCATCCACGATGGTGGGAAGGAGCTTGGGGCGGCGAATTTCATCGGAGTTGGTGGCCAAAGAGTTCCGACTTTGGGGAGTGGTCAAAGGAGAGGTTACGGTGTACAGACTGGAGAGGGGGCTGCTCCTCTTCCAGTTTGGGGAGATGGTAGAGTACGATCTGATCCTCCGGCGGCCTTGGAATGTGGTAGGACAGGCCTTAGCCCTTAAACCGTGGAGGCTGGGATTTTTTCCGACGGAAGGGGCAATTTGGACAGCGTTGGTGTGGGTTCGTCTACCACGACTTTCAGCGGAGTACTGGGATGTGGAAGCGCTTTGGGAGGTAGTGCGGCTAGCCGGTGAGTTGGTTTTCCTTGACGAATGCATGGCGGACCTGAGGTGGCTGGGGTTGGCCTGTGTTTGCATCAAAATCGACCTCGATCGCTCTTTGCGGTTCGGGGTTTTGGTTAAGGCACCGGCAGGCTCGTTTTAGCAGCAGTTCATGTTCGAATGTGCTGATCGACTTTGTCTCTATTGCAGATACATCCATCCATTAGAGGAGCGGTGTCGGTCGGGGAAAGGAGTTGTGGCGGCGGGGTTGGGCCCAGACAACCTCATCCGAGCGGAGGAGGCGGAAAAAGACTAGGGGACGGCAGGGCCCCCCCTTGGGCCTTGGTTGTTGGCCGTCCATCGATGGGAGCTGAGGCAGGAGGCTGGGGTGGATGGGAGGAGGCCGATGATAAGGTCGACTCAGCATGGGTCACTGGCAAGTCAACCTGGGCTAGGAAGTTCTGTGGCTGACTCGATCTGGGTGAACTCGGAGCTTGGAGCCGACGGATGGATCTAGCCATTCCAGGTCGTGCGGCAGAGATCGCTTGATAGATTGCATCCGCTGGCGGGGGATGCGGAGATGCGTGCTGGAGGCGAGGGGCAGGTTTCGAGCCTGAACCCATTCAGCCCGTTGGCCAACTTGGGTCTTGCGGGTGTAGACGAGAGTGCGAGCATGCTGGGAGTTACTGCGGGTGGCCTAGCCCAGTTGAAAGCAGGTCAGGTGGGAAAAGGGAGCAGGGCACGGGTGGTGGGCCAGCCCAAGCGAGTCCGACCCCAGGATTCTGAAATGGGCCGTGCTCTAGTGAAGCCTACGAGCCGAGATTTGAGCTTGGAGAGCTCCAAAAAAGTTGGAACAAAGAAGAACAATGGAAAGGGAAAGGTTGTGGCCTCTTCCTCCATGGATCTGGAGGTGATAATGGGATCCCGGGGCCCTGGAGTCTTCATCTTTGCTGCTAGGGCCCGATAGAGGCAGAGGAGGGCCCACTGGAGCTTGGAGGAGCGAGCCGAGAGCTTGGCGCCCCTGTGGTGGTAGGGGTGTCGGAGTGGAGGCCCGAGCTTGAGATGAAGGATATCCCACCCAGGGGTGCGGCAGTTGAGGGTTTAGAGCACATGGAGGCTTCAGACGTGGACTAGGGCCCCTCTCATGAGGTTGTGGTGGCTAGATTCAGGCAGGCCATCCACGATAAGGGGACGACCTTCGAGATGGAGGACTCAATGGATGACGTAGCTGAGGTGGACTCTCAGATCGAGGGGGGTACGAGTGCAGGCCCTCTTCTTAGTGAGTCTTCTCCATGAGGATCCTGCTCTGAAATTGTCGGGGGTGGAGAAGCCCACCTTTTGGTCGACCTTCGATCGGTTGATCTAGTAGCATGATTCTGATATTTATATGTTAAGCAAGACTTGCCTCTCCGGGGCTGGGCTCGCTCAAGCTCGATGGAGGATCCCTATGGCCTGGAGCTCTTATGCTGTAGTCTCGGAGACTGTCGGGATGTATCTTAGTGATGTGGCATTGTGGCTTGGTCAGAGTGGATACTTTCCACATATGTAAGTAGTAGGTGGTTCTAGTCATCACGGATCAGTCTGGGAGATCTTGGCTCTTCTTTGATGTCTATGCGAGCATTGAGCACAGAGATCAGAGGGTGCTCTGGGTGGAGATTTCTAGACTCTTGATGTAGGGCACACCTTCTCTGATGGCTGGAGACTTCAACTACATCATGGGTTCCCACGAGAAGTGAGACAGCAGGCAGTAGGGGGACAGCATGGAGTCCAAGGAGTTCAGAGAGTTCATCAGTAGTACTGGGTTGATTGATCTTAGATTTACAAGCTCGAGATTCATCTGGTGCAACAACCGGCTTGGATCAGTTCAAATTTGGAAGAGAATTGACCAGGCACTTACCTCTGCTTACTGGATCTAGCATTTTTTGAGGTATTATGTTTAGCACCTATTGAGGATAGCCTCGGATCATTGCTCAATTTTTGTTTCGATGGATGGCTTGAATTGGCCCAGGGCCCCCTTTCGGTTCGAGAAGTTTTGGATCTTTTATCCAAGATCTTGGGACTTGGTTCAGCAGGTGTGGAGGATGCTGTTTCGTGGGGATGTGAGGTACAGGATAACCCGCAGGTTGGAGTTGGCTAGATGCAGACTCCTCAGATGGAACCATTTGGAGGTGGGCGATATTTTTTGACGGATTGAGCAGGTTGAGATGGATATTGTGGAGATGCAGCTAAGGGAGGACCAAGACGATGGCTTACACGAGCCAGAGATGGGGGAGCTCCGCGATAAGCTCTTCGAGCATCACTCTCTACTGAGGCAGCACTAGACCTTATGAACGCGGAAGTCCAGAAGTCCAGAGTTCAGTGGATTCGAGAGGGGGATCGAAATATCAGATTCTTTCATCAGTCCATCATGATCCGACGGTCTGCCAACCATATCAGGTAGTTGCAGAGGAGTGATGGTAGTATTGTGGATGATGGTGGAGGGATCGGAGCGAAGATCCTCCACTTCTTCAAGGATTGATGGATGATGACACTTGGTGAGGACTACCCCATCCCAGGTGCCCAGTCGATGGCTTGTATCTCCACATAGGAGAATAATATTTTGACTAGCCCAATATCTCCTGAGGAGGTACGTGGGGCCTTTTGGTCTCTTGGAGAGGATAAGGCTCTGGTGCTTGATGGCTTTCCTCCGCTATTCTTCTATCGGTATTAGTCGATCATCTGGAAGGAGGTAGTGGAAGCGGTGCAGGCGGCCTTTGAGTCCAGGGGTATCTCGATGGCGTAGAAGCAGATCTTGATCACCCTCATTCTGAAGTGGCCTGATGCTTCGCTCCTAGAGCACTTTAGACCTATCGGTCTCTGCACCACTCTCTATAAGGTGTGTGCGAGGATTTTGGTGGGGTGGCTGAAGCTGTTGATGGCTCGTCTAATTAACCCGGAGTAGGGCACCTTTGTTGGAGGTCGATTTATCACTGACAATGTTATGCCGGCCTAGGAGTTCATGCATGACCTCCAGAGAGCTCCCTGTCGCCACAGCCTCATGACAATCATGCTGGATATGGAGCGGCGTATGATCGAATGTACTGGCCTTTCCTTCGACAGACACTTCAGGAGCTGGATTTAGGGGAGGGATGGATTTACTGGATCATGGATTGTGTTGAGGGCCTGAGCTCCGCCATCCTCGTTAAAGACACCTGATGAAGTTTTTTCTTTCCTCTGCTTCACCAAGGTTGCCCTCTCTCCCCTATCTGCTCATTTTATGTGCTGATGCCTTATCCAGGGCATTGAGAGCAACAGTTCAAGGGCAGGCCCTGGAGCCATATTGGCCTACCCATGGGGTCCAACCACTCTCACACATTCTCTTTGCAAACGACTACCTTCTCATTGGGCATGCCTTGACCCCAAATGCGGAGCGCTTTGCCTCCATTATCAGGGCCTACTATCGATCGTCGAAAAAGTTGGTCAACATTCAGAAGTCTGCGATCATCTTCAGTCCGAGGATGAAGCCCTAGGTCAAATTGACAATCAAGGAGATCCTAGAGATTTGGGAGCAGACAGAGATGCTATCCTACCTTGGAGTTTCGATCACGGACAGTCGTCTGTAGCGGGCTGAGTGTAGGCCTTTGGAGCGGTAGACTGAGTGCGGGTTTAGGAGTATCTTTAAGGTTGACAGGCTGATGCTCTATCCTTCATGGGCAAGATGACTCTGGTGAGATCGGTGCTGAGCTTTATTCTGATTTACCTCTTAGCTAATACGATTGTGCCGGTTGTTTGCATTAGAGAGATAGAGCAGCAGTTTCGCAACTTCTTGTGGGGTTTCGAGCGCGATCGTCATCGAGTCCATCTACTTTTTTGGGAGGTGGTGTGCCAGCCTGTGCGGGATGGTTGTTTAGGGATCCACTCCTTATTGACAAGGAGGGAGACGTTGCTTACGAGTCATGCGATCAGATTTTTGATCCAGCCGGACTGTCTGTGGAGTAGGATGATGAGGGCCCGCTATGGCAAGTGGAGCCATGGGACCTCCATCTACGCTGCCTGAAGATGCTTTTTCATCTGAAGGGAGATTTACGCTCGGAGGTCCGACATTATGGATCAGATCAGATGTTTGATTGGAGATGGACGGTCAGTAGAGGTGATCCAGGATGCCTAAAATTTGGGCATTCTTTCTCCAGCTAGCCGACCTTTATCAGCAAGGAGGTGGAGGATCACTTGAGGGTGTTTGTTCTCATTATTGCTGACGGCTCCAGTTGGAGAATAGAGGAGATCACTCGACTCTTTGGGGGCCCAACTTGCGGAGTTGATCCTTACCATCCCGATTTCAGTGCACCCCAGTCAGGATGCGAGGATCTGGGGGCATTCTTGTCGCTTGAAGGTTCTCTTAAGGGACCTTTTCCAATTGTATGGACCGATGCTTACTAGGAGGATCGAGACTACCTGTATTTGGAGAGTTGTCGCTCATCCTAGGGTGAGGATTTTTCTTTAAAAACTCATCCGAAATTAGCTTCCACTTGGACACTACTTAGGGATAGGGGCATGGAGGTTCCGACCTTTTGCCTAGTCTGTGGGATGAAGAACAAGTTTGTGGAGCATGCTGTTTTATGTTGCCCTAAGGCGAGGATCATTTGGAGATAGACGGGCAGTTACTCTTGGGAGACGAGCACTGATCCCTAGTTGGTTTCCTTCCTTGGCTTGATTCGTCAGAGTATGATTGATGGGTCGACCGCTATTGTTAGACAGATGGCTTATATTGCTTATCAGATTTGACTGTCTAGGAATAACCTTATCTTCGACAGTGATGTGATTCCTGCTCGTCGAATTTTGGATAGAGCTGTCTGTCTTGCTCAGGAGTATTGCCAGTTTGATACTGCCACTATGTTCCTTGATATCCCCGATCCCTGAAACTTCCTGGCTGCCCCGACAGCAACCCGTAGGGTTCTATCCATCTCTTGAGAGCCCCCACCCTCGGAGTTTGTCAAAGTAAATTTTGATGGCAGTGTCAGAGATGGGAGAGGCGGAGCTGGCTTTGTCATCTGCAGCTTTGATGGTAGACTTCTGGCGGCTGGTGGCTTCCATCTTTTTGAGTCTTCTGTCTCAGATGCGGAGCTTATGTCACCTGGACATGTGTCACTTTTGCCAGACAGCAATTTTATGTGGAGAGGATCTACCTGAAGGGTGACTCTACCACAGTCATTGCTTGGATTTAGAAAGATGTTAGGCAGCTCGAAGGTCATCCTTTTATTCGAAATGTCTGGACCTCTTTTCGCCAAGCTGCGGTAGTTAGAGTTCAACATATTTATCGAAAGGCTAATACTGCAGCAGACTGGATGGCGGCTTTTGTTGTACAGTACTTTAACGATTGAATTTGGAGACAGGTTGAAGACTGTCCGCTGGCCTTACGAAATTTTGTATATTTTGATCTTTTAGACTGCTTTCACATTAGACAGATGTGACCAACCGTTTGTATCAATTTTTTTTTTATTTTTTATTTCTGCATATCCCTGATTGCCGGATTTAACATGGCTTTGATTTATCCATAGGCAACCGGTTATTGCTAGCTTTGCTAGCGTGGTAAATTTGTTGTTTAGAGGCATTCCAAAATAAAGTTCGTCCACTTGCTAATCTTTTCCACCAAAGTCTGCGATGCCTCGCCAGCATACCATCTTCACCCTCTTTCCTGTTTCTCCTTGTCCTGCTCTCCATTACCTCTACCCTCTACCCCTTTGTCCTCGTCATCACAAATGAAGACCTCAACGACTCTTCGAAGTTTGAACCCCATGAGTTTAGCTCTGGCGCTCCACCCTCAAGCTCTCCTCTTCATTCAACTCTTGCAATGACCCGAAAGACATCTAGCTCTCTCTTTGCCATCGAATCCTCCAACCCCGCCACTATGGACTCCACCGTCTCTAACATCGAGGCCACCACCTCCACAGGCCATATGATCAATGCTCGGTTTGCTCTCGCCTCTCTCCGGTACTAAATTTGCTCCTTCACAAAGTTACCCCAATCCTAAGGCCGGCAACATACAATCCAAGAGAAGTCCAAAAATATCCAGAAAATCTATGGAGAAACCAGTAGAGAAATGGATGCAGACAGTTCATCGAAAGATGGAAAGCGGTTTTGGAAAGAAAATTAGAAAAAGAAACATGTAGATAGAAAAAATAATAAAATTGATTAAAAATATTTTTTTTCAAAAAATAATGGATAATAGAGGTTGGTAACTAATGAAAAATAATAAATTAAAAAAAAAATAAAAAAAGATGGAGAGACTGAAACTTGCTGATAACCTGCAATCTTAAAACATTTTAAATGTTCCAATCTATCGAACGGTTAAGATGTCTCTTAATATTTTATAAAATAATATAAAAAAACTACCATGGCAAAACCTCATTGTTAAATGCCTTTTGTAATGCTTTTTGTACGAAACCTTACTGATGATAATAATTGCACGGACAAGCAAAGAACAGGACTGCCCTTTGGCTTGCAGGAAAAGGGTACCAGACCGACTTAAGTGACTTCCTCTCATCATCTTTCACGTTCAGAGGTTCAACCTTAAAAAAAAAAAAAAAAAAAAAAAAAAAAAAAAAAAAAAAAAAAAAAAAAAAAAAAAAACAATCTTATGCAACTTGGAAATCTCTCTCTCTCTCTCTCTCTCTCTCTCTCTCTCTCTCTCTCTCTCTTTTTCAATAAAAAATAGAAAGAAATTATTTTTCAACTTTGCAACCACGCTAATTTTGGGAAGCAGGTAAAATGATTGGCAGACACTATTTGGTTACCTTTCTTTATGTACAGCCACATCACTCAAGTATACAATGCCAAATATTTTCTAGAAGGAACTCACTCCTAATTATTTCAAATCCAGCAATTCCCACAGCATAAGAAAATTGATAGAACAGCAAAGCAATAAAACATATGAATAATGACAAGTATAAATTGCTTGGAAAGCCATCACAAACTATGTGATTTTATTCAAAAATACCACTCCCCGCTGCTGCAACAAATGATGATCTCATAGTACAAGTTTAAAAAATAGTGAAGAACATACCAAGAGCATATGGTAAATTTGAAACTAACATCTGCCATTTGATATAAGCAGTGTAACAAAACTGGAATAAACCTATCTTCAATAACACGGGCAATATTAAGAGCCATTGATTCTGTAAAAAAGTGGAGCACTTGCTGGAATAGATGAGCAATCCAGATGCCTGCAAAATCCTGTGGTCAGTGCTCCACTGAGGTGCTGCCCCAACGTCTCTAAATTTACCTGTATGTGTCAATTCTGATCAAACTTTTTACAGGTGATTTGCACCTTCTGGAAATTACTGGTGTGGTATCTACTGGAATAACTTCTTTAATCTACTAGTAGCAAGGATTGCCGTCTTGTTGGTTGGTTCCAAAATGAGTGCATATTTGAAATCTGCTAGACAGGAGTGAGAGGAGGCAAAAGCTTACACTTCAGTAAATTTAAATGATCAATTTGAGTAACACTGTCTTTAACTGAATTATCTCAACATCATCCATACATGTCTTTTGTACGTAGGAAAAAAGCTTTGTTTTTGGAAGCAAGGTAAGCTAAACAAACTAATGTTCGCAAATGCAACTGTGCATCAAATCCAGTAGTGCAAGCTTAACAGGCAACCTATCTTGCACCTAACAATATAGTCATTCCAGCTATTCTGGCTCCTAACATGGCAAGGGAAGCATCCCATGCTTTTAGAAACACACAAACACACACACACAGACTTTCGATGGCCTCCTTCAATCGTCCAACATCTCCCATTAATTACCTCTTCGTAAATAAGCTTTTGACATTCTGAATGACAAACAAAAAAAATGAGAGAAAATGCAGAAAGGGCTAACAAATTTAAAATGAAAGTGCAGTTCTAAATTTGGTATATGCAAGATATTACTTAAATGGAAAATCAGGTAGGCATTCTTAACTAAATGAACATCTCATTATCCAAAAAAAGCCCCTTAAAATCTGCAATAAAAACACATTAAACTGCTTCTACAAAAGAGAAGATCAGCAATGATAGCACAAATTTAACATGGAAGGATGCAAACAATAGCAACGTTGGTGCTAAACCTATGCAAGCATGTAGGCAAAAATTCCCCACATGCATCTTGAGACAGCCTTTCCTACTGGTAATGTGGAGTCCACTAGCAATGTTGCAGAAGGTCCATTCCAAAAGAAGAGAAACAATGAATCCAAATAGAGATGATGATGAGCCAGCCTTGGGCAAAGAAAATGTCAAATTTTAAATAGGTTTGGCCCAAAGCTTGATTAAAAATGAATATAGTTTAGGCTCGAGGCCTGGCCCATGGTTAGCTCTAAATCCAACACATCTAGGCAAGAACCATGTACAAGCTCATGTAGATCAAGCGGTCCTTACCAAAAACATGTACATAATGAAGATTATGCGCATATAATTCCAGCATTTCATTAGGTGAAGTACTCTCTATAGAAAAATCACAATAGAGTCATGGCATGAATTAAAAATTAACTGCTAGCTGTAAACTTAGCTGGGGTCTGCTCACCCATGCATAATTTTCTCTCTTAATAATTAATGGGCTTTGGCCCTTCTTTCCCTCAAAAAAAAAAAAAAAGAAAAAAAGAAAAAAAAAAAAAAAAGAGGGAGAAAAGAAAAGAAAACTCTGATATTCAGGATGAGGAACTCATGGTAAAGCCAATGCACAAAGGTCTAGGATTCCAGCTTTGTATAATCATTTAACAAACTTCAACCGAGGAACTACATTATGATATCAAGTCTTGAATCCACTCAGTGTTCTATACAAGATCACTGACCTTTTTATCAAGGCTTATGGCAGTGCCGCAATCAGCTTCAGTTTGAAGGTAACTGGTTAAACGAAACAAAATTCATCAATCAGTTGTTTGATAATACTACCATAAATAAAAACCATTCCACATGGATAAGAATAACTATTGAAATTCATAGTGCAGGAAGCATTTTTCAGTTAAAGAAACATATTTCAGGCTACATCATCAGGTGGATACCGGCAGTAAAGAAGGCCTGTTCCAGCATAATATATTCAGGTATTAAAGGTTGTTAACTTGGAGATCCTAGTAGCTTATCGCCAAAGAAAAAGGGTATAGTAAACCCATTGCTTCTAAAATTTCCTGTGCAAGATCACCTCAGAAATTCTAACAGCACTTTTTCAGAACTAAACTACTGCCTTACAATCTGATTCCTCTAAAACGGTGCAAACAAGTTTCCTAGAAAGTCGATATCTGAAACGCACGCAACAATGAAAACCAAGCTTTTGTCCACGACACTTTTTATATGGGATGTGTTCTGGATTCCTCAGTTATACTCCATTGCTTGGCTCCAGTTAAATGATTATCTAATTTGCTATAAACTCTCTACAGATGATCACAAAAACATTCACCTTAACGATGATAATTATTTTACATTCCTATTACTCTTGAAGCCAATGAACTCTAAAAGTCCATTTAATTCCAAAAAATTTTTTCCTTTTATATTCTCAGTTCTGTCTACCTATCGATCAGAGGACAGCAAGAACTAAAATTAAGACAGAGAAAATGCCCATGGGTGATGTATTTACATCACAATAAATGTTGTCAAGACAGGATGAATCGATTGCATTCCTAAACTACCCAAATACTTCAAGCAATTAATAGCTTAAGAGCATGGTGAGGGCAAGGTATATCTAGGTCACCTCTAGAATAGCAAAAGCAACAAAAAGGCTCCAAGAGCATAGAAAAAATGTCAAATTACAAAGACCAAACTCTTCTATAACAAATTCAGTGAGAGTAAATAAGAAGTAATGCTGCCATTTTGATTAAACAGTCATCCTTCACATTGCTTAGGTAGAAGCTACAGCAAGAAAAAAATAAAGTTATTGTTCATCATTGAAGCATTATTAACTCCATGGCTGTTAAGACATACATATACTTCAACAACAGGAGCACAAGCCAACAATGACACATAACCTACTGAATAAACTAACAGCTGCATAAATCTTGACACATATGAGACTCATTGAGAAGATGATGATAAAAAGAAGAGATGGATAAATCAATGATATAGAATGACGGACAGAAAATGGCACCAACATGAAAGTTATGGGAGAAGACAAAGTCTTCCATATACAGGAAGTTATGCATTCCAAAAGAGCCCCAATAAACAAACATGATTATTTGAGGTCATAAAAAGTGAGAAACTGTAATTTCTTAACTGAATGCAGTTACTTAATACATTCAGTCCAAAATTCTTGCAGGTTGTGGTATACTGGCATTCCATAAGCTCAACCATGACTAGTCCAATAGGTGGTACTTTACAATTTATGTTTATAAGCTCATTCTTACATCTTAAGCAAAGGCCAAGCAAGCATTAATTTTTCAAAATATCTAGCATTACATCTTGTACAAAATATTTAGGGGTTTTGAAGCTCACACAAGACTACAAGAGGAACTCAACTACACCGCTAGCGACAGCTCCAGCTGATCCACTTGAACATCCTTCAGGTATTGGCTCAAGAGCTGCAGGATTTGTTGGTGTACCAAAATGTTCATTTTCACTACTGATACTGAAAATACAAGGCACTTAAATTAAGCAAAAGCATTACAAATTTTAAGGGAAAAACCACCAGAGAAGAAAAGACATAATAAGAGTTTAAAACTTCATTAAAATCCCGTTTTTGTCATGCTGTATAGAAAGAGGTCGGTTCAAACGTCAAAAGAAGCCACAAGTAGTCAATTGATTGTATGTCATTGTATAAACGTAAACAGAAAATGTGATGAATTGGATAATGAGATATTAATCTGACCTATAAGCCATCTCATCAAATGATTGTTCTTCCAACACAAGTAGCAACCCCATCTATGAGAGCTGAAACCACTGAAGATGTTCGTGCTGCAGGTTCATGAGTTTTTGCCCAGTCTGGATTGCCAAACCCAGTTACACATCTTTTGATATCGAATCTGTTAATCAGTGAAATGATCAATAGCCCTGCCAAGGTTACCCAATGAAATCCATTAAAGGTATGTCAAGAAAGTTTAAGGCATAACTTGTTTGGTACCCACATAATAGTCAATTTCAGCAAGCAGTGCTAGTTAGGCTCTCATATAAAAGATGTTTGCAATAAGAAAACCAAAAGTATAAATATATTTAAAAAGAAAGAACAGCCCTGGCACTTACTGCAAAATGCAAGTAACAATTTGCAAGAGATGAACCACCTCCATATTTTGATCAGGAATTCGCAGAAAACAGAAATCCAAACATAAAGACACTAATATGAAAAGTAGAATACAAATCATGTATCAAGCTCAAATTTCCAAAGAAACATGTTGATTTAGCAATGACTTAAATCCAAGCAAATGGGGATGACATAACAATAAACATACTCAATCAAGTTATATAACAACATCTGCTTCATTGTTTGGAAACAACAGAATGTGTGACATTTTACAAAACTCCCAGCGAAGAGGAAATATTCGTTCTCATACTTTATATTGATCAGTAGTTGTGTTGTTGATTCATAGCTTGGCCCCAAGTTTACAAATGCCTTACATCTAGAAGATTGTCAAAGCATGTGTCACTGGGATTCAATGATTGTGCTCTCCGAAAACTCATTATCACCCACAATGTCTAAAGCTCCTAGAAACAGAACATGATGCTTGGCATGCTGTGCTTTGTAGCCAGGGAATCAGCAGTGAATAAGGGCAGTAAGCTATGAACAAGATAAGATTCTCTTTGCTCCTAGTTATCATTATAAATTTTGCTCATGCATAGGAGTTAAAATCCCCATGACTGTCATAAGACTATCTTATTCAAATGTCTTCACCTATAGGTAGCTTCTGTAGAAAGCAGGTAGAAAGCCTTGATTTAATCATAATATTTCTTAGAATGAGTTGCAGGACTAATTGAGCTGTCTAAGCTTTTCAAGGCTGAAGTTGTTCAGAACAACCAAGAAAGAAGTTACATCGTACGCGGTACATCATTTCTAAGCTGTGAAACATAATACAAGATACAAGCATACATAAATTTCCATTCCATTACATCTCATTCTTGTAGCTAGCTTTAACATGTTCTTATTGCACAGCCAGCGTTCAACACCGTCCGGCATAACCAAATTATAGTTACTTTCTGTTAAGAACCAAACTAACAACCAAATCAAAACGCATAGGTATACTAGCAGCGTCCTATATCCCACCTAAAGAATCAACCACAGGCAACTCCACCCATAGGGATACTAGCAGCTCATTACCACTTTGCTGCAACATAACAACAAACTCTACAATGAATCAGCCACAATAATAAGGAACACAACATCAAACAAAATCAAAACGCCATTCAAGATTAATTTTAGGCATAACTCACGACTGGAACAGAGGGAAGAAAACCAACCAAAGATTAAAACGCGAGGGAAAAGAGGATTCTATCAAGGACGGATAAGGTTACATGTCGGCGATGGCGAAGGAGAGGCCGGTCAAGGGATCGGGGGGCCTTGGGAGGCAGGAGCTCGAACGGCTCGACGAAACGCCCGAAATCCTGCTTGATGGCACGCTTCAGCCGCCGGGTCTTGACGACGATACCGGCGAGGCCCAGCCCGAGAAGAACCCATAGGTTGCTTGACGCGGACATGGACCATTTCTCTCTCTCTGCCTCGCGCTTCTTATTCGGTGCCTTCTCGTAGTTTGAAAAAATGCGACAAGGGGGAAGGGGAGAGGGATGCCGATTGCCGCGGAGAGTGTAACGCCGCCCCAGTGACCCTTCGCCTCTTTAACCTAAAACCCGCGGCTTAGTATTATATTATTAGTTAGGGCGGGTTTATAAATTATAATACAGTCCATCCATCATTTATTAGGTATCTGGTTTGCTATTAAGGGGTAACCCATGATCCCATTGTAAATGCCAGATTGTCCAACATACTCTCTTGAACCCCTATGCTACGACAATATTGCTGATAAGCCCAAAGGAAACCTATTCCTAGCAATAAGATCAGCTAATGGAACATTTTTGGGCTGTCCTTTTTTCCCATGGACTTCCTAGGGTGCAATGGCCTCCTCAGAATGAACTCTTTTATTTGTGCATGAGTGCATGTAGTGTATAATAGGAATGTCACCTTTCCTTTTTGAACCTGGTACCTTTTCCTAGTACATCAAAAGAAGAAGAATGCCAACCAGTAGAAATAGATCACACTTGCGGCATTGTGAACTCTGGTTAGTAGCTCAAACATCCAAACATTTTCGCATGAGACGTTGGTATCCATTAAAGTTTGGAGGCACAAATGCTAAACATGTGCTCACGGTGCATGTGCAAGGGAGCATTTGTGAATTAATTTCAAATCACGCAACTCAGACACCTCTTCACTGTGAGAATTATCTAGATATTACTTAGAGAGTTTTTGGTTGGAGAGAATGGGGGTCTGAAATCGGAATGAAAATGGGTAGCTCCATTTCAACCATTTGATTGGAAGGAGTCCAATTCTGATTCCAATTCCGGAAAGGAATGGAAATTGCCCAATTTGTATAGAACTCAATTCTTACTCTTCTCTATGGATTCAAATTTTCGTTTCAATTTCGATTCCGATTCCAATCACAAACTAAGCGTGTCGGAGGATTTGATCATTTCGATTTCGATTTCAAGCCATTTCGATTTTCATTCGAATTCTGATTTCAGTCACGAAGCAAGCACCCTCTTGAAGCATTTGCCAACTAAATGAGAAGTAGGCAATGCACAATTTTATGGGTCTTGCGCAGATAGAATTGGTTTTAGTTTTCTTGTGTGCGGCTGTAACACCCGGCCCAATTGGGCCCAGAATCAGCCCACAGCCCATACAAAAAAAAAAAAAAAAACAGGGGAGGCAAACGAAGAAGAGTCCCGCTAGGAGTCTTCTTCCACTCAAATACATCGAAGAGAAGCTGAATTCAAGGGGGATTCGACCTCCCCTCCCTATAAAAACCCCCTCTCCTTTCCTCTAAGGTTGGCCACGACGAGCACCGAATTTCTCCTTTTATTTTTCTCGAATTTTTTCGTTGAAGCTACGGATGTCCTCATCATGTTCATCTCAAATACTCGTTAGAGACCTCACCGGAGTCGGAGGTAAGCCCTTCTCCTCTTTTCCTCTTCCTTCCCCTCCTTTCTATGACTTCGTGCACCCTCGCCGGCCGTCGGGATCGTCAGAAAATTCACAAAACATCATGATCCTGTTTTACTCTGTTCGAACGAGCCATCTTCCTTTCTTTTCCGCCACTGGCGTCGCCGTTTGCGGTGTCGCCGTTTGCGACGTCTCACCCTAGGATAGGACCCTCATCCCTCTATCCCTCTTCCCTGAAGGTCTTGGTGGCCGATGACTGGCCAATGACCAGAAATCATGAAGAAAGGGGACGATCCCCTGTTTTTCGAAAAAAAAAAACTTCACCGACCGAACCTTGCTGTCGGCCGGTCTTGCTCCGTTGCCGTCGACCAGACACCACCCACCTCGTCGAGCTCGGTCACTGGGGGGGACCTCGTCGGTCTTCCCCTGTTTCGGCCCAAGAGAGGGCCGTGGGAAGAAGGAAAAGAAAAAAAAAGAAGGAAAGAAAAAAAAGAGAGAAAAAAAAGAAAAAGAAAAAGAGAAAGAGAAAAATAAAGAAGAAGAAGAAGAAGAAGAGAGAGAAATTTTTCTCTCTCCTCTCCCTCCTTTCTCTCTCTCTCCTCTCTCCTCTCTCTACATTCTCTCTACATTTTTTTCTCTAGACTTTTCTCTCTCTTTATGGATTTTATCTCTCTAGTGTCTTTCTCTCTCTGATTTCATCACGAATCCTAGGATAAAATTGATATGAAAATATGATGACCTGAGATTGCTCCGAAATTCGTACAGTAGATTAGATTCCGATCGATCTTTATTCAAAATTGATAACATCAATCATGATTAATCTATATTGAATCACCCTGATATGATCTTTGATGATCTCGATCATGATTGCCTCGTCTGAAGGATACAAAAATTTTTTCTTTTCACTTTCTCTTTCTACTTTCTTTCTCTAAAATTTTCTCTCTCTTCATGGATTTTCTCTCTCTAAAGTCTTATGGATCAGTGGAGGATCCAGATACTTAGACAAATCTTAATTTTGGTTAATCCTAAGAGAGGTCCTAGATTTGTGTTATTAGGATCGATTATCGATAATTTTTTCCATATATGATTTTTATATTTGATTAGGGTTATGAAGAGATGATTGTCTGCATATGATATCGAGTGGAATATTTTGTTAAAAAATTTATAAATCAAAGAAGAACATTGATTTCTGTGTTTGGATCAGTCACCGGTAAAGGTAAGAATCCCTATACATGATCATTATTATATATATGCTATTTTACTATTGGTCTTGCATCATTGGTTTTGCATCGTCGGATTTGAGATCGATGAATTTATTATATCTAAGATACTGTTATTTGATTTTGAGCTTGAGTATGTTATGTCAATATATATGTATCAGAGATTGATGACATGATTATATGGATATGACATATCTGAATTGATCATAATGCAAGACAGAATTGATTTGATGAAATCAATACATAATGATTAAATAAAAAGAAAGAGATATATGGTATGGACTAGTCTTGTCATATGGAATAGCCGGCCAGGAGCTTATGCCTGGGACAGTCCGCCAGGAGCTTATACCTGGGATAGCCCCACTGGCTTACAGGTGGATCAGTCGGTCAGGAGCTCATGCCTGGGACAGCCCGCAGGAGCTTATGTCTGGGACAGCCTCTCACGGGCTTTCGTACGTGGGACAGCCGGCCAGGAGCTCATCCTAGGACAGCTTTGAAAGGTTTTTATGTGAAAATTGATTCGGATGATGACTGAGGTATAGACTTGGATAGTCCAGAGCCAGAAAGAAAAGATTAAAAATTATGTGATTATGAAAAGAGAAATGAAAGATAAGACATAAAACAATTGTTGAACAAAAATGTTTCACCTTTTAACATATGATGATGCATCTATTTTAATAAGATAGAAAATTTATGAATGTTTGATTATTCTGGATATTGAACATGAGATTTTATATTTTATTGATTATCCTTATTTTCAGACTATATTACTATATCAGTGTGATATGAAAATTCTTACTGGACTGTAAAGCTCATACATCTTCATCTTTTTTTTCTTCTCAGAGTTACAGGATGCTCATGATTAACTGTGGTATAGATTTATGGGTGAGCAGATGGATAGATAGAGTACTGTTGATACCTGATTAGAGATTGAAAGAATGTTAATTGTAATTATACAAGTTTTATGAATTATTATTGAAATTAAATATTATGGTTGATAAGGTTGTAATAATTTAATTTGGCCTGGCATATTCTTTAGGGCTTGCTCTAAGGAGTGTGCGGTCATCACGTATCCGATTCGGATGTTGGGTTCGGAATGTACAAAGTGGTATCAGAGCTTAGGTTTAAGATCACCAGAGATTATGAAGAGATATTAAAAATTTTATGTAAGATCAATAGGATGTGACAGAATGGTATCAGAGCCAGAATAATATCAGAGCTTAGGTTATGATCATGGGAGATCTATGATATAAGTGATTAGGATATGATAGAATAATATCAGAGTTAGATTTAAGATCACCAGAAATTATGAAGAGATATTAAAACTTTATGTAAGATCAATAAGATGTGACAAAGTAATAACAGAGCTCAGGTTATAATCATTAAGGATTATAATATAAGTGATTAAAATATTATAGAGTAATAACAGAGCTTAGGTTATGATCATTGGAGATTATGATATAAGTGATTAGAATTTGATAAAATGATATTAGAGTTTAAGTTTAAGTTACTAGGATTATGAAGTGATATCAAAACTTTATGCATGATCAATAGGATGTGACAGAGTGATATCAGAGAATATGATAGAACAGTACTAGAGCTCAGGTTTAAGATCACTAGGGATTGTCATAAAGTGATATCAAAACTTTGGGATTATAATCAATAGAGTATGATTGATAATATCAGAGTTTAAGATTATGATCATTAAAGGTATGATAGAATGATATTAGATTTAGGTTATGATCACTAGAAAATATGATTTAAGTGGTATTTGAGTTTAAGGTTATAATTATTCAGAATTGTAATTTTAGTAATATCTGAACTTAGGTTATAATTATGAGAAACATGATAGATATAAAAGAGAAGATTCAATATTTAGATTTCGAATCAATAGATATTAAGATAAATTTATGCATAAGTGGCATAAGATATCTATATTAGAATTGACGAGTTATATCTTGGATTTCAATTAGTAGGGTGGCCTGAATATAAGAAGAGTTGACCCTGGAAGGAAGCGGGAGGTATTGATATGTTATGTTGAGTATAATCGATGATTTTGGAATACTAAACTTATATGGAAGAAATCATGATAACTTTTTTGATTTTGATATTAATTATTTGAGCATTATAAATTTTAAATTTATCAGAAGGAAGTTAGGATATGGTTAAGAAGAAATTTCATCATATGAGAGAGAAATATTTTTGAGCATTGAACCTATAAGAGGATCATATATGAAACTCAATCTTAGATAAAAAATATACTTGAATTTTATTATAAAATATGAGATATACATCTTGGTGAAATCTTTGGTTACTCAAAATATCATATTCTGAATATGATTCCTTAATCTTTCAAGTTATATTGAATTTCAAATCAAAAGCTTACTTTTCTAAGTGGATCAAAAGTATTTTGATATTGTTGTTAAATTAAAGAAGAAAATTTATTTTGTCAGAGTATGATATACAGGTTATGATGAAATCTTTAATAATTCATATTACTATCTGCGGATTAGTTTTTTTTTTTAATTTTTTTGTGATTGTTGAAGATGGTGAAGTGTATTAATTATTCAAGTCAAGGTTTGGATTTTTTTTTAAATTGAACTAAGACATCTTGCTAGTGTTAAATTTGAATGACTTATACAAGGGACAAGATTTTGTATGGACTTATTAATATTAAGAGTTGTGATGAAGGGGGCTCTATAAGAAATAATCAAGTTGATTCTACTTAAGGATGTTGCTTGAGTTCTTCTAGTTTGTCAAGTTAGAATTAATTCTTTTAAAAAGAAAGATTGATTTAGAAATTATCTAAATGATTGTAAGGTAAATCTAAGGTTAACTCCAATTGATTCTAGACATATTGGATTTTTGAAGAGTGATGAAACTTATGCAATAATTTCAAACATAGGAAGTGGATCAAGATTTAATTTTTATATGCTATACCCAAAGGTAGTAAAGATAAAAAACTTAAAATTTTGCCCTAAATCTTATATGAAATTTGAAGGATGGGATCTATCCTGGATTGATCTAACATATAAGAATATTTTTTATCTTTGATAGACTTATATAATTTGATAAATTAAAATCAGAGTGCGCAGCAAAAGCATGGTGGATTAAATTGATTAAAAATATTAATTCTTTGATTCAAAAGATATTATGATGGAATACATTAGTTGCAAATAATGAAGGATTTTATTGATAATGAAAGGATGCTATAAATTTTGATCTAATCTGATCATAGCCGGATAATTTTTGTCAGTAGGTTGCTTTATTGTAGATAATACCAAAAATTTTAGATATCTCAAGTTTATTAACAGCTTGATAGTTCTGATATTAGTTCAAACTTAGAATGTCCTGCATAGATCTCATATTTTTTTTTTAAATTTAATATTGTTACTCGAACTGATATAGAAGATTGAGGTTTTCCTAAGATGAGAGTTTACATATAAAATTTGTTGGAAGGTCAAGAGAAGAAAAAAATCAATAATCGTGAAGAGTGCCCGATGTTTGGCCTTTATTTATTTTTCTATCATGGACAGTCTGAGATAATTATGAATTTCGAGTGGAATGTATTAGACAAATAATGGTGGTATATTAATACAAGTCTAAAATGTTATAGTTCTTCAAAAAAGTTGAGAAATCAATAAGAAGGGATGAGTTTGAGATTTCAAATAATTTTTGTTATAACAAGATCATGAGAAATAAATAATATATAAGACATTATCGTAAGCTTGAGAATGACATGAAAAATGTATACTTTGAAATATGTATCTCAAACGACATAACTTAATTTCGAGGATGAAATTATTTGAAGGGGACAGAATGTAACACCCGGCCCAATTGGGCCCAGAATCAGCCCACAGCCCATACAAAAAAAAAAAACAGGAGAGGCAAACGAAGAAGAGTCCTGCTGGGAGTCTTCTTCTGCTCAAATACATCGGAAGAGAAGCTGAATCCGAGGGAGATTCGACCTCCCCTCCACCCTATAAAACCCCCTCTCCTTTCCTTTAAGGTTGGCCATGACGAGCACCGAATTTCTCCTTTTATTTTTCTCGAATTTTTTCGTTGAAGCCGCGGATGTCCTCATCGTGTTCATCTCAAATACTCGCGGAGACCTCACCGAAGTCAGAGGTAAACCCTTCTCCTCTTTTTTCTCTTCCTTCCCTCCTTTTTATGGCTTCGTGCACCCTCACCGGCCGTCGGGATCGTCGAAAAATCATAAAACATCATGGTCCTGTTTTACTCTGTTCGAACGAGCCATCTTTCTCTCTTTTCGGCCACCGACGTCGTCATTTGCGGCGTCTCACCCCTAGGATAAGACCCTCATCCCTCTATCCCTCTTCCTTGAAGGTCTTGACGGCCGGTGACCGGCCAATGATCGAAAATCATGAAGAAAGGGGACGGATCCCTATTTTTCGAAAAAAAAAATTCACCGACTGAACCTTGCTGTCGGCCGGCTTTGCTCTGTTGCCGTCGACCAGACACCACCCACCTCATCGGAGCCCGAGTCACTGGGGGGGACCTCATCGGTCTTCCCCTGTTTCGGCCCAAGAGAGGGCCGTGGGAAGAAGAAGGAAAAGAAAAAAAAAGAAGGAAAAGAAAAAAAAAAGAGAGAAAAAAAAAAAAAGAAAAAGAGAAAGAGAAAAATAAAGAAGAAGAAGAAGAGAGAGAAATTTTCTCTCTCTCCTCTCCCTCCTTTCTCTCTCTTTCCTCTCTCCTCTCTCTACATTCTCTCTATATTTTCTCTCTCTAAATTCTCTCTCTAGACTTTTCTCTCTCTTTATGGATTTTATCTCTCTAGTGTCTTTCTCTCTCTGATTTCATCACGAATCCTAGGATAAAATTGATATGAAAATATGATGACCTGAGATTGCTTCAAAATTCATGCAGTAGATTAGATTCCGATCCGATCTTTATTCGAAATTGATAACATCAATCATGGTTAATCCATATTGAGTCACCCTGATATGATCTTTGATGATCTCGATCATGATTGCCTCGTCTGAAGGATACAAAAATTTTTTCTCTCTATTTTCTCTCTCCACTTTATTTCTCTAAAATTTTCTCTCTCTTCATGGATTTTCTCTCTCTAGAAGTCTTATGGATCAGTGGAAGATCCAGATACTTAGACAAATCCTAATTTTGGTTAATCCTAAGAGAGGTCCTAGATTTGTGTTATTAGGATCGATTATCGATAATTTTCTTCATATATAATTTTTATATTTGATCAGGGTTATGAAGAGATGATTGTCTGCATATGATATCGAGTGGAATATTTTATTAAAAAAATCATAAATCAAAGAAGAACATTGATTTTTGTGTTTGGATCAGTCACCGATAAAGATAAGAATCCCTATACATGATCACTATTATATATATGCTATTTTACTGTTGGTCTTGCATCATTGGTTTTGCATCGTCGGATTTGAGATCGATGAATTTATTATATCTAAGATACTGTTATTTGATTTTGAGCTTGAGTATGTTATGTCAATATATATGTATCAGAGATTGATGACATGATTATATGGATATGACATATCTGAATTGATCATAATGCAAGACAGAATTGATTTGATGAAATCAATATATAATGATTAAATAAAAAGAAAGAAATATATGGTATGGACTAGTCTTGTCATATGGAATAGCCGGTCAGGAGCTTATGCTGGGACAGTCTGCCAGGAGCTTATACCTGGGATAGCCCCCACTGGCTTACAGGTAGATCAGCTGGCCAGGAGCTCATGCCTGGGACAGCCCGCCAGGAGCTTATGCCTGGGACAGCCTCTCACGGGCTTTCGTACGTGAGACAGCCGGTCAGGAGCTCATCCTAGGACAGCCTTGAAAGGCTTTTATGTAGAAATTGATTCGGATGATGACTGAGGTATAGACTTGGATAGTCCAGAGCCAGAAAGAAAAGGTTAAAAAATCATGTGATTATGAAAAGAGAAATGAAAGATAAGACATGAAACAATTGTTGAACAAAAGTGTTTCACCTTTTAACATATGATGATGCATCTATTTTAATAAGATAGAAAATTTATGAATGTTTACATTATTCTGGATATTGAACATGAGATTTTATATTTTATTGCTTATCCTTATTTTCAGACTATATTACTATATCAGTGTGATATGGGAATTCTTACTGGACTGTAAAGCTTACATCTTTCATCTTTCTTTTTCTTCTCAGAGTTACAGGATGCTCATGATTGGCTGTGGTATGGATTTACGGATGAGTAGATAGATACATAGAGTACCGTTGATACCTGATTAGAGGATTGAAGAAATGTTAATTGTAATTATGCAAGTTTTATGAATTATTATTGAAATTAAATATTATGGTTGATAAGGTTGTAATGATTTAATTTGGCCTTGCATATTCTTTAGGGCTTGCTCTAAGGAATGTGCGGCCATCACGTATCTGATCCGGATATTAAGTTCAGGGCGTGAAAGCGGCTGTTCTCAGAGAAAGTATATCGAGATGAGGAACATGTAGCTGGTTTGATATGTTTAAAGTTGTTCCAGCCTTTTAAATTTTTTTGTCTTTTTCCTTTTTTTTTCTTTTTTTTTTTCTTTTCCCAAAAAGAGGTGACCTCCAGCCTGTTTGTATTTGCAATAAGGACCCCAAGGGCCAAGGGGAAGCAAACGAGCTAGCTTACCCAAAAACCAAATACAGCAGCTAATAACAAGGTCACGCAGCAGAAAAATCCTCTTCAACTGAAAGAGGGTCTTTCTGTACCAAAAAAATAAAAAAAAAGGGTCTTCCCCCGAAAATTTGCAAGCAACTTCTTCCTCATCTTCCTGGAACACACATCCCGCAAGTTCAGAATTGAAACATTGTCATAAGATGTGGACTTTGAAACGACTGGGACTTTTTAAGGAAGGCTTGCAGTTCTTTCTTTCCATAACATCCAGGTAACAGGTGCACTTCGTGTATCAGCTGTATGTCTGTCCCTTGTTTCCAACTCTTGCATCTCCGCCAAGATCACCAAGAGTGACACTTCACCAAATTTCCCCTTGACACCTAGCCTACTTTTTCTAAACCAACTCCAAATAGCTCTGGCCATAGCAGAACTCAAGATGAATATCTCTAGTTAAAATTTTATTACTAATGGCAATCCACCAGAATAACCATTTGAAATTTTGAAAGTCGTAGTATAAGATTTTAATGCATTAGACTTGGTTAAGAGCATTAATTCAATAAACTCCCACCGAAGTCACTTAAATGGAAGATAATTATGTGGCATCGAAGATAATCCTAGGACCACATTCAGTTCACATTCTAAAGATTGTCCTTACAAACTACCAGATCTTAGTCACTAACATCGTGGAAATTATCAGACACAATCATATAGGAACGTGACGGTGCAAGCTATCAGATTAAAGTCACACCTTATGTGGCCATGTTATCTGAAAGATACTAATTAAGGTCCAGACTTAGATTAGTTGATCTTCTGTCAATAAGGGGCATTTTTGAAATCCATGCGATATAGCAAGTATAGGAAACATTAAGCATATGGTTCTGCAGAAGGTCATAAATGACCAACCTCGATCTGGCTTCTGCAAGTTAGAATTACATTTTGAAACATATAGTCCTCAAAGTCCATGCAATCCGGATAGGTGTATTTGCTTTTTGTAGTCTTGAACAGGTCGAAACAGTATGCCACATAATTTTAATGACCATCATATATAGAAATTCAAGCACAATCAAAATGCCCCATCAATTAAAAGAAGGAAACAACAAATGCTGAAGCCTGTCATTGCAATTAATTATATATCATCTTAAGCCAGGTAATGCATGTCTGACAGTGTAGTCGAGCAAATATAAAGATTAGGTGTGGCTTGAAAAATGCCAATTGCAGCAAACATTGATATTGATCACTTACACTTATTTGGCTAGTATGCATACAAGGAAAGATCATTAGCATCTCTAAATATGATGAGCGAGTTCCACACAACAATGCATTGGCATTTGGTACTTCAAAAGCATCAGCAAATGTTTGGCTGAATAGGCAATGCCAAATAGTCACTCCTGATAGTATGGAAGGAGACAGATATTTGACACTGGGGAAGTTGTTATTATTTGTTTTTTCAAAAGGTAATTGCTTCAGCAGGTACCAGATCTTCTAACACACAACAAGCACTCAGTCCAAGAATTTGCTACTGCAATTCCAGTATGTCGAAAGTCTCGAAACACTTGGAATCAGCTTTCAGACTGAAAGATATCACATTGTCCCTCCATGCAGTGACATGTCAAGCGATTGTTATATGTGATACACGGCCTCTTTCCCTACAAATAGGTTCTCAAAGTGGTTGTCAAAGAGAAATCCCTTCATACAATCCATCAAATATTCGTTCTTTGCAAGCAATGATCACGATGAAAGAAATTTAATTTGAAGGAGAAACCCCTTTTCTTTATCGTAAAAAGAGGCTGGAAAAGCAGCCGCCTGGCTTTTGTTGATTATCAGAATAAGTATAAAGGGAGGTTACAAAGGTGAAACCCTTAATTAAGGGTAATGTTCAAAGATGCAACCGAACAATTTTCAATTTTGTCAAGCTTTGAATATTTTCCGTGATACCATGAAATTTGTGAACAAGAAGCTTTAAATTTCTCATAGAGACTTTTGCCCTAGAACATTGTCATAGCTGGACCACAATTTTGACCTATGAAATCTATATCGCTTATGTTTTATCTATCTTGGTTGAGTCCATACATTGTAGATCTACAAATATCTATGAGCTAATTTAGATATGAATATTTGATATTAAACCAAATCCAAAGAAGTATTAGTCAGTGTTAGTGCATATCTTAGATCTTTATAGTGCAGCATATATTCATGAAATGTGCTTTTTTTTTTTTTTTTTTTTTTTTTTGGAGTTTTCAGGAAGTGTCTCTTAGGTTCTATGACTTCTTTTTGACTGAGAAAAAGATTCTATGATTTATTTACCAGCTGTGACTTTGGAATAGCATAGTAAACAATCATTTATAGGGCATACAAATATAAAGTCCTATATTAAATTATAGTGTAAGCTGCACGAAGCGATGGAATGGAAAAAAAGTGTTTTATCTTTCCATCTATCATCAGATTCATCCTCCCTCCACCTCCGTGGTTCCATATTTTAATGCAATTATATTACTCATTTGCTTCTGCCAATAAACCACATTCTTTTTTATTTTTCTAGTGATTTATTCCCTTCCCTCGACCCCCATCCCATCCCACTTTATACATTACTTTTCAATTTTAGGTAAGCTCACCATGTCTAATACATAACATTCACACAACGATCCGCAACAAACTTCTATCGGATACATGCATGTATGAGCAAAAGAGTGGAGATGGAATCTAGAATTGAGTCTGATGATTAAAAGATGGCAGAACAGAGAAAATAAACAATAGAAGCAACTACTTTGTACTTTTCTTTTCACTAACTCAATGAATTGAGTAGGATTTTCCTTCCCTTTACTCAAAAAAGAACAAAAGATACAGCTAGTTTCTCAACAAAAGAATAAGATAAAAGCAATTAGACTTAAGTTTTAAGAAGTAGACACAATGGCAATGAAATTTTACTTAAGAATCTATTCAAAGATTTATCAAATTTTCCACAAAAGTTTGAACTGTACCATCTAAATTAGCATTTCTGCTACTAGCATCATCGAATTGCAAAATATTCCTGCACATTTGGGTCTCACTGCTCCAAAAATAGGCAAACCTGGAAGGTGTGAAGCATACTACAAATATTGATATGATTTCAAGAAAAATATTTTAAAAGAGAAAAAAGACAAAAAATGCCATCCAGAAAGCTGGTGTAAAGCTACCTCTCATCGGTTGATAGATGGCAAAACATGGAATAAAAGTGAAATGTCAGTACTGTTCTTTAAAGAGATCCCGTCCGGTGCTCAATATGGTACTTGAGTTATATATCTGCTTCCCTATATCCTCCAAAATCATAATATTATAATGAAATTTTATAAAGTTTCACCTGTAAACAATCTACTAGTAATTCAGAATTATCTGGATGAACCGTAGATCAGTTTAAAGTGAAACATAACAAAAGGGGAACAATTCTCGGCCAAGCTCATTAAAGTAGCATTCAAACAAGCAGCTTTGCTATTGGCTACAAAGGAAGTGGACCAGCCACATTACCCTTTACAGAGCTCTGCCACTTGCTTTGATCACTTTCAAACCTACCCTTTTAAAGCTTTCTCTATCTCCTGTTGCTTGGATCAGCCACAAACTTGTACTTTTGATCAACTCCTTCCGTGCACCTTCCTTGTGGGTACTTTTGTGCTCGTGCTTTGTCCCTTCTCCATTTTTGCTCATCTGGTATTTACCTCTCATCAGCTTTGCGCAGTTCAATAACTGTTATATTTGCGTGATCTTAACCCCAGAGAACAAAAGAAAAGAAAAGATTCTATTACATATATACTGCTCGCATGCAATCCCAATATAGAATTGGCCATGTCCCTCAAAAGCAGTCATAACTAGGGCAAAAGTGCATGCTCTCTCCGAGCAAAATGAACTTACTAAACAGTAACTAGAGCCTGTTCTCATGTTCCTTTTCGCACACCCAAAAGGAAAATATGAATATAACATTCTACCATTGTTTTCATGCAATGTTGGTTCCACATTCCAAACGCTACAACCTTGCAGTCTTACAATAGCCATTACTCCTCAGCGTAGAGAATTCCAGAAGCTGCAGTCAAGACTGTAAATGAGGAAATGAATGAGAAAGAGACTCGATTACAAGAACAGCAACATTTCTAGAGCTGAATACATGCTTGCACTCTCTAAAACAGGCCTAAGACCCTCAAACTAAATATGGTTGGCTGAAAAATATTGAACTCAGGCACCATCAACAGCATAAGAAACTTGGGCAATGACGGATTATAGAACCTCGAGCTCCAACCTCTTTTTTCTCTTCAAATTCTCCAGTGGATATCCACACGGGAGCTGCATGCCTCGGATCATATATACGTCATGCACGGCGCCTTGGATCGATGCCGACGTCGCAAGACGCGCCCCAAACTACAAAGCAAATCCACCAAAAAGAGACTCGACTGCAAGCCTTGCAGAGGCCAAAGCCAGCACGGGAAGCATTGCCCAATATTGCCCGTCCGGTATCCATCCATCATTAGTAGCATTAACTCCCGCTATTTCTCAATCAGAATATTTATTGTGCACCCCACTCCTTCTCACGAAAAGGATCCACCTCCACCCTTTCCGGCCAGAGGCCCAACCTCCCCTTTCTCTATCACTGCAATCCCCACAAACAACAAAACAAAATGCTTCCCCTTCTGGCGAGCAGACAGGCACCAAACAACACAACAGTATAATTACTATCCTAAACCCATCATGGCAAAAAAGATTGAGAGAGATATAGTTATAGTTACAATCTTATATTACTATATATGTATATATTTTTTGTTTGAGTTAAATAGACCTGTGCTCAAGTATGGTAGAGAGGTTGGTGGTCCGCTGCCGCTTGATACCTCCGGCCGAGGACGGCTCATCACTGGCCGCCGCCCGCTCCATGACCGCTTTCAGTGCTTCTTGGATGGAGGCAATAGACTGCTGCTGCTGATGGTCAGCATCATCCTCGCCGGTGATGACAAGCACATTCTTGACACGGCCGCCGAGGGTGGTGATCTCGGCCTTAAGCGTACGAAGCCTGAGAGCCTTCAGTGCCTTGATAAGGTCTGGAAGGAGATCCGAGCGGTCATCGCAGCACAGCGAGGCCTTCACGATGAATCTGCCATCCTCATCGCTGCCGGCATCAACTGTGAGCTCGTCGGATTCGGTCGGCAGCGGGCTCTCTTCGGCGATTTCCAACGTCTGCCGCTTCAATTCTTTGACGTGCTGGATGACCTCCGCGAGCAGGGAGGCTTTGTCCGTCTACAAGAACAGTAACAAACTATTAAATATTTGGAAGTGGGTAGGTAATATTGAGGTGTGGACTAGTGGATAAAATATGAGAAGATTAAAGAAGAGGGATGAGGAGGGTCGGTGCTGGCCTTGACAAGGAAAGGGAAGGTAAGGAAAGAAGGGAAGTGGGATTCACATGAAGAATTTAATATTATTATTGCCAATTGAGGTGAGAGGGGATGAATGGTCAGCGCCTAGTCCTAGGGTGCTTGCACGCACGCTTCCACATGGGAGTGGGATTTGTGGGTGGGTGGACAAGAAGCCACTGGTAAGTGCTTCTCTTTTTATCTGACAGGAGTGCGCATGTTTGTCTTTCTTAGTATCACCCCTCTCCGGCAGAAGCTATTTCGAAGCAAGCCTTTTGCTGGACCATTCCTCCCCTGGTTCCTCTTTTTCACGTCAAAAGGGCGGCTCCTCTCCATCCTTTGTCCCTCTACTGTCCATTTTCTATCTCTTCTCCACACTCTATGGGCTCCCCGAAAAGAAGTGAGGATTCTAAGAAGGAACAAGCTAAGCGACCTGAATAGATATTAGGAGTTGCACTGCCAGTCATGTTTTCAAGCTCTGAATCTTTGGTACATCTCAAAAGATTCTTTCTATTGGAGTCGTGATGTATATAGAGACAAAAATAAGGGACTCGTGACCAATTTATGCGAATTATAAATGGGAGGATCGCGTGGGAATTGAGAAGGATATATGGACCATGAATGAAAATATATCTAATTAATCTAACGCTTACTTTGGTAGTGTTGGGCAACAAGCTGCGCAGCTTAGCGAGATGGGCGTTGATGCGCTCGCGCCGCCGGCGCTCGGCTTCGCTGTGACTCTTGGAAGCTGCAAGAGCTTTGGCGTCCATGATCTCCTGCTGTGTCAACTTACCCAACTCAAGGCCTCCGAAGGCCGACAAAGAAGACACCCCTCCGCCGCGAGCCAATGCCTCGGACCCCATGTAAAGACCACCCAATCCCGAAGTATCCGATGACGAGCCAAGACCAGCACCACCGTAAGCAAACTGTAGAGCCGTCGAAGCCCGCCGTGCATACAAGTCGCCATAGAAAGGAGGGGAAAGAGGAGGCGGCGGAGGGAGTGTCGGGAGAGAAGGAAAGAACTGCCCTTGATTCTGATCTCGAACTAAATTAGATGGCGCAAACTGAGTCGCTAGCGGCCATGGCAGAATAGAAGGAGAAGCAACACTGCCAACAACACCAATAGCAGCAGCAGCTTCAGCTGGAAAGACAAACCCCGCATGACCACCACCACCACCAATATGGTTGCTCATGTTGTTATTGTTGTATTGCTGTTGCCGCTGTTCCTCTTCCTGATAGCCTTGGAATTCGTGGATCTTACTAGAAGAACCATCACCATTATTTTCCATCTCTTCGACCCAATCCTACGTCCCTTTCCTCTCCCTCTCTCCTTCTTTAGGGTATTTCAACATAAAAAGCTGCGATCTTTTTGGTTTTCTTTTCCCTTCTCCTCCTTTTAATCCTTCCGGGGAATAGATAGAATTGGGCTCTCTATTTATGCGCAGTTGGGGGAGTTGTATAAGCCAGCTAATCTACTCTCCTCTCTCGTGTACGGCAATCCTCAGGGCTTTTACTTTCCTTCTACGCTATTCGCTCTCCGATTCCCCATATTCGGAGGGGTTCTCTCTTTTCGGCACCGCCCCTCTCGAAGATATTATAATTACGCTCCGCTGCTACGGCGACAGGAGCAAGAAAAGAGGACAAGGAAGGAAAAAGGGAGCATGGCGATGGCCGAGCATTGAAATAGAGCCGACCAGGCCTGACGCGGTGAAAAGAGATCCAAAAATTGGATGCAGGTCCACCTCGGTCAAGACCCACGTTCTGCACCACCCCACCCCCAACCTTCTGCTTTCCAATTCCACGCCTCCCCTCCTGCCCTCCCTAAAACGACGTAATCATTGTGTCTTGGAATACACTCCTCAGTCCTCCCCTACTCTCTCCTCTTTCTCTCACTTTGGCTTGGCTGGCTACAGTAACATAATCTCAACCATCTTTGCTTCATGCTCCCTTCTTCTTCCTACACCTCTCGGCTTTTCTCTGCTCTCTCTCCAACTCTTTATTTCTCTCTCTCTCTCTCTCTCTCTCTCTCTGTTTCAGTTTCCATGGGATTTTATATGCGTTTTGGTAAAGGGGGGGGAGGAGCGAGAGAGTGGGACTTCTGGGGCCTTTTGGACTGTGTTTTGTATGCCGCTTTCGGACCCCTTCTGGTTTCGGTGGTCGCGCACATGCACTCGATTCGGTCCCCCCCCGCCTGCCCTTTTTATCCCTTTTGCCTCTCCCCATTCAAAGATCCGAATGATGCCACCACCACAGGCGCAACACAAGCACCCGCGAGGGGTGGGGAGAGAGAGAGAGAATGGAGGGGAAGGAGGTTTTGATGATGATGTCAGGGCCACGCTTTGGTGACGTGGGCTGCTCGAGGCATTTATGCCTCCCACTCTTGCCTCCTTTCCCTCCCCCTCCCCCTCCCCCTCCATTTATCTCCCATATCGTGGCTATCATGGAGATCGAATGAGCGCATGCAGTACCACAGCATCTTTTTATGTGTCTAATTAGTGATGTTTTTTTTTTTTTTTCTTCTTTTCCGAGTTCATTCTGCCTCCGCGTATCTCGCACCGAATCTTTTGTAAATTTAGCTTCCTGGTGCCACTTCATTACGTCCTTATTACCACATTGGTCAGCGGTCATTGGGACAGTGTTTGGAAAGCACCACGGTCCTCATATATGGATTAATAAAATTTTTCAAAAGTTCGGTGTGGATTCTCTCCGGTTTGGACATGAATCGATTACGTCCGATCTTTTTTGTGCAGCCGCATGATGATGATAACTGGATTGAACCCTTCTGGCACATGAAATACTGTCTCATGATACTGTACAAGGCCCACTCAATCAAAACCATTGTGAGATGCACAGATGGTTTGATATACTAAGGAGGAGCCTTACAAATTGTTGAAACAACAAAAACAAGGTTTTAAGCTGTCCCTTAATTGCCCCATAAGCTCAATGTGGATGTGGAATGTTTTGATTCAACCACTCACCTATGAGGAATTATGAATCACATAAACCATCATGAATCACACCAAACACCTATCATGCTAGCATGGCGCATCGACGAGATACCATTCTGAGCCTCTTAATTATGAGCCCCTTGCTGGGGTTAGGATTCTTAATTCTCTTTGCATCACTTTTGCATCGATCTCTCCATAAGAGGCTCTATTTGATCAACAAGCAATGCTTCTCTCAAGTACTTTTTCTTTGTTATCTTCACAAAAAAGAACATATATGATCTATTTATCTCCTTACTTGCATCATAGTGGGGTTCGCATTGCATGGTTAATCATGCCTAAGTGTCAAATGTGCCGGTGTATGGTCCATCCCTCCTAAGCTTGAAACATTACCATCAATAGATTCTCTATCATAATGTCTACTAGATATTATTAATATAAATTTTATTTATATTTATAAATTCTACTAAATATTTTATACTATAAGAAAATTGATTATTAGCGATGGCTAAATGCCGTCGTTAATATCCAAAAAGCCGTCACTAATTGTATTAGCGACAGAACATTGTCGCTAATTGTATTAGTGATCGTTGACCTCTAAATTAATTTTGATGATAATAAAAATATTTAAGTATAAATTATTAAATTATTACTATTGTTTATGAGGATGCGTAGTTTCAAATTTCAAATGCTCACAATTTTCAAGTATTCTCTGATAATTAAATGAAGAACCACCACTCAAGAGCTTAGTAAAGAAATCCTAGACTAGACACACTTTGAAAAAAATTTTAATAAGGATTAAATTAAGTTAAAAAGATAAGTTTAGTCTAAAAATCAAATTAGAGAAGAAAGACTGTTTAAGAATCCATGGCACGCTTGGTATGCCAGCTGAGTCGATCCAGTAAAAATCTGAGCCAACTCAATCTCAGAAGATAGCAAAAGATAGCAGACTAAATTTTTAAGTAGTATTCAGTGAGCCGACCAAGTTTTAGATGAGTTGATCCAGACAGAAAGTTAGTCGACACAGAGGATCAGTGAACCGACCTATTCTCAAAAAATAGACAAAGATAGAAATATGAAATTTTAGATCAAATCTATTGAACCTATCAAGTGGTCACTAAGTCGACCTAAAGATCAACTGAGCCGATCCAGACAGGATCTGAGCCGACCAAGATGTAGTGAAGAAGTCAAGATAGAAAGTCAATTTTCAGTCATCTGATACTGAGTTGACCCGGAAGATATGTGAGTCAACCCAGTGAGGAACTGAGCCGACTCAGAGAAGGTTGAGTCGATCGAGTGACTGTAACGGTTAGTTTTTTAAAACTACAACTTTTTGCCCCTAATCACTCCTAATGGCTAGTTTCTCTCTTCCAACGACTAGAACATTAAATGTAGCCATTTCAGATGACTTAAAGTAATGAAAAATCTCAGGAGTATAAAAAAAATCTTTGGAGCATTGAAGATACTTTTGAAATTTACATTGAAGAGCATTCAAGTCATTTTTCAGTGTATTCAAGTTTGTGAGCCAAATAGTAAAGAGAAAGACTGATTTTCAGATAATCTTTTGTCCTTCCATCATTCTCAAGTTGAGAGAAGTCATGCCATCAATATTGAACATCTCCACCTATTTCTCTCAAGCATTCAAAGAGAAGAAATCAAGCAACCGGCAAGCAACTCAAAATTTCTTCTTTTGGAGCTTCATTGAGTTTTCTTTCTTTTCTTAAATTTACTTTTATTTATATTCTTTCAAATTTCTTAGGGTGAGAAACTTAGTTTGATCCAAGTCTTGAATTGAATGCTTGTAGTAGTTTGATTGGTGAGCCAAAGTTAAAACCAACTAGGATTGATTGTTAGTCTAAGAAAACAATCTTTGTACGATTATGGTTGGTGGGTCAAGATTAAAATCAATTAGATTGGATTGTGAACCTAAGAAAAATAATCTAACTGTAATCAAGTTTAGTGATTATAGTTGAATTTTTAAGTGATTTACTGAGAGAGTGGACATAGGTGTTGAATTTGGCACCGAACCATTATAAAATTATAGTATTTGTGATTGTGTGCTTATTCCTTTACTATTCTCATTCATTGCATATCTTTTAATTAAGCACTTAGTAGTTTATTCTGCATAATAATCATTTAAATTTTAAATACCCAATTCACCCCTCTCTTTGGTAGCCATCTTTGGATAACAAGTGGTATCAGAGCAGGTCTTCACTTGTTACTCATCTTTTTGAGCTAAAAATTATATGGTAACTCCAATTGAAACTTCATTGATTGAGGGACAATCAACTAATAGACCTCCGCTCTTCAATGAGACTAACTATACCTATTGAAAAGCAAGAATGAGAATATTCATCCAACATAAGATTATGATATGTGGAATGTCATAATTATCAGTCTACACACACTCACAATCATAATTGATGGCATATCTATCTCCAAGCTTGAAAAAGATTGAGATGAACATGACAAGAAGCAAGCTCAACTTAATGCCAAAGCAATGAATGTGCTATATTGTGCTTTGGATGCTAATAAATTTAATAGGATATCAATAAGTTTATTCATCAAAGAGATTTAGGATAGACTTAAAGTCATCCATGAGAAAACTAGTCAAGTCAAAGAATCAAAAATAAATATGTTGGTACATAAATATGAGCTATTGAAAATGAAACTACAAGAAACTATCACTGAAATATTTACACGATTCACTAATATTTTAAATGGTTTAAAAAGTCTCAAAAAAGACTATACTAACAGTGATGTGGTTCGAAAAACTCTTAAGTCTTTATCAAAAAATTGGGAGCCAAAGGTGATTGCCATTTAAGAGGCGAAGGACCTAAATAAGCTTATATTGGAAGAGCTCATCGGTTCACTCATTACTCATGAGTTGAACATGAACCAAGAGAAAAAAAAAGTAAAAAAAAAGAAGATCAAATGATTTATTAATTATGCAATTATATATTCATGACATTGTATTTGGTGCTACTAATGAGTCTTATGTAGAGATTTTGCTAGACTTATGCAAGATGAGTTCGAGATGAGCATGATGAGAGAGTTGAACTTCTTCTTCGAACTTCAGATCAAGCAATCAAATAAGAAGATCTTCATCAATCAAAGAAAATATATCAAAAAAATATTAAAAATATTTGAGATGGAGAATGCCAGAGAAAGTAGCACCCTTATGAGCATGAGTTGCAAGCTTGATCAAGTTCCAAAAAAAAAAATAGTAGATCCTAAGCTATATCGAGATATGATTGGATCTATGCTCTATTTAACTGCAAATAGACTGGATATAATATTTAGCGTATATATGTGTGCACGTTATCAATCAAATCTTAATGAATCTCATGTAGTTGCAGTTAAAAGGATCTTTAAGTATTTAATAAACACTCAAGATGAAGGTTTATGATATTCAAAACAATCATCATTTGACTTAATTAGATATAGTGATTCAGATTTTGCTGGTTGTTACTTAGAAAGAAAGAGTACAAGTGGTATGTATCAATTTTTAAGAGTAAATTTGCTCTTATGGTTTAGCAACAAATAAAACTCATAGTCTTGTCTATGGCGGAAGCCGAATACATTATTGTTATAAGTTGTTGTGCTCAGCTATTATGGAACAAATAACAACTAGAAGACTATGATATTACTTATAATAATATTTCTATTCGATGCGACAATACTAGTGCCATAAACATAACTAAAAATATTATATTAGACTCAAGAACAAAACATATAAAAGTTAGACACCATTTTATTAAAGATCCTGTGCAAAATAATGATATAACTCTTGAATTTGTACCAACTGAAAAAATAAATTACAGATATTTTTACTAAATCTTTAAATGAAGAAAGATTTTGTATAATAAGAAAACAGTTAGGATTATTTGATCTAATTTATTGAATTATTGAATGTGCATTTTATGTTGAAATGATTGCTTCTAATATGATGGATTTTCTTAAATTATTCATATTTTAATTTTATTAGGAAAGATGTTTTTAAATTACATTATTCTTGGCCTTGAAACCTAGATAGTTTGGGTCTATGTTGGACTGAGCTGGCTAACTCATTTCTTGAGTTGATTAAGTTTTGAGTTGACTAATGAAAAATATAGTCTATCAATCACTGAGCCGACTCAAAATGAGTCTGAGTCGACTTAGTTGTCAGAAATCCTATTTTTTTAATGAGATTTTTTGTGAGATCTTTACTGTTCATTTTTTGTTTCTTTTGAGCCGTCCCACCATTAGACCCTTAGAACCCTAAATCCATCTCTTAGAACCCTACATCCATTGCAAATCAAAGAGGATTTTGGATCTATGGTACCTAAGAAGTGACTTGCTCCGTAGACAAAGCATCCCTGCACATTCTCATCATCGAGAAGAGGGATTCACGAAGAACAACAGACCAAGATTCATCAAGACCAATGCCTAGAGTCATCTCAATCTACTCACAATGTGCCTCCATCTTCTCCTCCTCCAGCAGCCCCTGCTCAGCCGCATTCACCATCTCCTGCTCAGCCTTCACCGCATCCTGCACAAGAAAGGGTGATTTCTCTCTCTTCTAGGGCTGTCGCCATGGAAAGAAAAGTAGATTTTGATTTTCTAAAAAGAGAGCACTTTGAGATTGGTGAATGTTTGAAGTTTCAGGGTGGGAGTATTTATGCACCTTGAATTTGCCCACTTATCCTAATCTTATAAGGGAGTTCTTTGGAAATGCTAAGATCCAAGCTAACTTTTTTGAAACTAAAGTTAAGAATGTTAAAATTTAATCTATCTGTGGAGAAGTTGGGAGAACTTCTGAAGGCACCTACTAAGGGAGCCAAGAGACTGGATGATAGGTCTAGTGGGTTGCGGTTGTTGTTTGGGAGAGACGATATTTTAGATTTTGAAGAAAGTCTTGCTAAATATCTGTCTATTGAACACCATCTTCTCCACCACATAATTGCTAAGATTCTCATTCCAAGGATTGGAAGGTTTGATTTTGTGATGAAGACTGATGTTGGGATTATGTATCATATCTTAAAGAGAGAAAAATTTAATCTGCTAGCACTTTGTTGAGGATAATGCAAGAAATTAAAATGAGAGCCAAGCCAGCTCTTCCTTATTGTATGTTCCTTACTATGATGTTCCATGACTTTGGAGTTGGTGTGGTAGGAGAGTTATGCAAGATACTTCAACATTATGATATATACAATGAGAAGTCAATGAAGAGGATGGGATTCTTAAAGATTGAAGGACAGTGGGTCAGAGAAGGTGAGGAAGAGAAAGTTGAGGTGTGTCGGAGCCCGTACCACATCCTGTAGATCCTACAGTTCAGCCAGACCTGCTAGAGCATCCAGCACTTGCTACATCTTCATCCACTATTCGAATTGATGAGGATCAGGTAGAAGAGATCGTGCAGCATGTATTAGATTGGATTTTCGATTGTCTTTCTTCACTGGTGAAGAATGCTGTGAGAGAGGCCTTTACCAAACAGTATTCTTTTGTACACATGGATCCAGCTTCCTCCGCCCCTCTCGATTCTAGCTTGGATTAGGTTGCATGCAATTGCATTATCATTTTGAGCTTTTTGTTTATCAATGTCTTATGTTATAATCAAGTTTCTTTTTGAGATTATTGTATGTTGTATCTTCTTAAATGAATGAATGAAACTTGAAGTTTATTTTTCTTTATATGTGCAATGTCTCCTTTATGAATGTTTGACAATATCTATCTTTTTGATAGTGACAAAAAGGAGGAGAAGAATGGGTATTAATTAAAATTACAAATTGATAAAATATGAAAAAGTAATTTAGAACAAAGTAAAATCCTAAAGAACATTTGACACATAGTAAGGGGGAGCAACACTAAATTATAAATTAATTTGGGCATGATTATCATACTCAGGGGGAGTATATGTAATTTGATAAAATTTGAATGTATATGATGTGTATGCAATGATTGAAAGTAAAGTAATTTAAAATTTGAAAGAAAAATTATACTCAAAGGATTTATGATCATCAAAAAAGAGAAGATTGTTGATTTTTGGATTGATTTTGATGATAACAAAAGTATTTGAGTATAATTTATTAAATTACTAATGTTGTTTATGAGGATGTGTAGTTTCAAATTCCAAGTGCTCATAATTTTCAAGTATTTTTCGACAACTAAATGAAGAACCACCACTCAAGAGCTTAGTAAAGAAACTCTAGACTGGATACACATTGAAAAAAATTTTAATGAGGATTAAATCAAGTTAAGAAGGCAAGCCTAGTCTAGAAATCAAATTAGAAAAGAAAAGCTGTTTAAGAATCTATGGTATGTTTGGGACGCCTGTTGAGTCGACCCAATTTCAGAAGGTAACAAAAGATAAAAGGTTGAATTTTCAAGCAGTATTCAGTGAGCAGATCAAGTTTCAGATGAGCCGACCCAGACAGGAAGTTAATCGATCCAAAATATCAGTAAGCGGATCCAGTCTCAGAAGACAGATAGAGATAGAAATATAAAATTTTGGATCAAGTCTACTGAGCTAACCAAGCGGTCACTGAGTCGACCTAGAGATCAATTGAGCTGACCCAGACAGGGCCTGAGCCGATAGGATGCAGTGAAGAAGTCAAGATAGAAAGTCAGCTTGAGCCACCTGATACTGAGTTGATTCAGAGGATTTGTGAGTTGATCCAGTAAGAAACTGAACCGACTCAGAGAAGATTGAGTCGATCCAGTGACTGTAATGGCTAGTTTTTCAGAACTGCAGTTTTTTGCCCCTTAATCACTCCCAACAGTTAGTTTCTCTCTTCCATCGGCTAGAACATTAAATATAACCATTTCAGGTGACTTAAAGTGATGAAAAACCTCAGGAGTATAAAAGAAAAATCTTTGGAGCATCAAAGATATTTTTAAAATTTATATTGAAGAACATTCAAGTCATTTTTCAGTGCATTCAAGTTTATAAGCCAAATAGTGAAGAGAAGGACTAATTTTCAGATAATCTTTTATCCTTCCATCATCCTCAAGTTGAGAGAAGTCAGGCCATCAATATTGAAGATCTCCACCTACCTCTCTCAAACATTCAAAGAGAAGAAATCAAGCAACCAATAAGCAATAACTCAAAATTTCTTCTTTTGGGGTTTTATTGAGTTTTCTTTCTTTCTTTAAACTTACTTTTATTTGTATTCTTTCAAATTTCTTGGGGTAAAAAACTTGGGTTGGTCCAAGCCTTGAATTGGATACTTATAGTGATTTGATCGATGAGCCAAGATTAAAATCAATCAGGATTAATTGTTAGCCTAGGAAAACAATCTTTATACGATTGTGGTTAGTGAGCCAAGGTTAAAACTAACTGGATTGGATTGTGAACCCAAAGAAAATAATTAAACTGTAATCAAACTTAGTGATTATAGTTGAATTCTCAAGTAGTTTATTTAGAGAGGAGACATAGGTGCTGAGTTTAGCACCGAACCATTATAAAATTATAGTGTTTGTGATTGTGTGCTTATTCTTTTACTATTCTCATTCATTATATATGTTTTAATTTATCTTATTAAGTACTTAGTATTTTATTCTATATAATTGTCATTTAAATTTTAAATATCCAATTCACCTCCCTTAAGTAGCCATCCTTAGGCAACAGTGATGGATCACCATCGCCAATAAATCATTGAAAAAAAGTTAGGCACTGAAGATCATTATTAGCGATAGTAGAAATAATGGTCGCTAACAATCATATTAGTGACGGTTATTAGCAACGACAAATCCATTGCTTATAATATTTTTTTGATTATTTTTTAATTTAAATTAAAAAAATTAAAAATACACTAGCAATGGAATATCATCATTAGTGAATCATATGCCATCGATGATAATTGAGACACATGTCGATTGTCTATGGTTTCAAGTTTTAGCAATCGCATAGCTCCATCGCTAATAATTCCTAACTGTCGCTAATAGTGATTTTAGCAATGAAATGGAGTTACTGTCGTCATTGTTATCGCTAATAATAATTTTTTTAAAAAAAAATTAGAAATTATATTTGTTAAAAATTTATTATAATTATATTAACAAGTAATTATATTTACTAAAATATGTTATAATTAAATTAACAAGCAATATATATTTATAGATACTATAACAACTAACAATTAACTATCACTATTATAAATAAAAAACTAATATTATATAAAAATATAAATTATTCAATTATATAAGATAATATTGCTTAAATATCAAAATTAATACATTATATCAAAATTAAAAATAATCAATAGAGATCCTCCTCTTCCTCCTCTTGCTTTTTATAGAAAAACATATAATCATTACGGCATGCATATTTTATCTTCTCGTATCTCATGTCTAATCCTTTTATCATTTTTTTTGAAGCATAGAAGCTCCCAACAAGCTTCTCATCCTTCGATAGCATTTTCTTTATGATTGCTATCTTCCTATCATAACAATTGACTGTCATATTAAACTCGATATTCAAGTTTAATAATTCTGACACAACTGATAATATAGTGTGTGTTTCACATCCCGACTATAGTGATTCATCAGTATATCTCAGTATACGATAGAAATTATCACTGCTATCTTTTGGATCATCCTCTACATCCCAGTTAAATTCAGGATCAAACACATTAATAACCATGTCTACCATTCTATCTGTGTCCTTGTCCTCCTCACTTCTAATTCTTGCAACTATCTTCCACATCTCTCGATGTAGGTACAATACTTATAGTTGGACATAAATCTATTCCTATATAAATGGATAATCATTGTATCTTAATTAAGCATTTCTCTATTACCACATCTCTTATAAGGGCAACGAGCCTGTCTTTGATGTAAGAGTGCTGCATTCATAAAAGCATAATCATAGAAGTACTCTACATCCTTCCTATATTCAGTAGAAATCATTCTGTCGACTACTCGACGGTCCATCCAATTACAGTCCATGGCACACTACCTAAGGATTCTGCATATACAAATACAAGATAATTGCTAAATGATTACTTTATCATTTCAAATAACTTATATAATAAATACATCCTACCATGCATCGACTAATGGTATAGAAGGTCCTGTCCCATTCAAATATTACATTAATTTTATAGATCAATTATATTAATCAAACGATAAGCAATATACTACAAAAAAATTGACTATTAGCGATGGCTAACTGCCATCACTAATAGTAATTTTGTTGTCACTAATAGTATTAGTGATGGCACGCCGTCGCTAAAATTCTGACAGAAATAATCTCATCACTAATTATCATTATTAGTGATAAAAAAATTCACCATCTTAGCTGTCGCTAATAGTCATGTTGCCATCATTAATAATATTAGTGATGGCACGCCATCGCTAAAAATCTGACAAAAATAACCTCACTGCTAATTATCATTATTAGCGATAAAAAATCTACTATCACTAATAACAATAATTAGCGATGGTATTAATGATAAAAAATTATCGCTAATAATTTTAATTTTTTTCTTAATTAAAGTATTAAAAAAAATTATTAACGACGACGCTACTACCATCGTTAATAATTTTTTAATAAAAATTTTAAAACACTATAAGTGACAGCAAATACAATCGTTAATCGTTTTAAATTTATTTTAAAAAATTTATAATTAAATACTTTAAATCTTATTTTAATCACATTAATGAGTAATAATATTTTTAAAATCTATTATAAAAATAATAATTATTTAACATAATTATAAATATAAAATTAATTATATTATATTAAAATATAAATTATATAATTTTATAAATTTATACTACTTGATAAGTATCAAAATTACATACACATAAAAAAAAATCATATAAGATCCTCCTCATTATCCTTCTCCTGCTCTTGTACGTCCTTTTCAGGAGCTGGTGGATAAGAGTCGGATGTCCTAATATCCTGTAATGAAGAAAAATAAAATATTATTAATAAATTTTGATATGAAAGCATATATATCGATGTAGAGATGTATATTTCGATATACTACTCTAATTTTTGAATAGATTATTTCTATATATTTTATTCGATGATACGGAGCTATAGACATCCCTCGGCCCATCATTTGGTTGGTTAGATTGAATTTTTACTTGCTATATCTTTTTTTCACACTCAAGTCTAAATATGTGAAGCTTCTAAATATAAAAATTTAAAATAAATAAAAAAATTATTAATAGACTTACCTGCTATGATGGCTGTGATAATGAGCCTAGCTGATCGCACAGATGCAGATCCCGAAGAATCTCAATGACCGTATCACAGACGGTATTTTACAAGCTCTAAGATCGCTGGTTCCATAGCCTCTGCACGACCTCCTCCACATATGCATCAGCCCACGTCTGAGTCGTCGAGTCCTGAGAGGAGTATTAAGCTACTGAAGGGTCGAAGCTATGGCTAAATCCTATGATCTGACTCCTACTCATCCCTTCGATGGCCTTGAGCCATCCATTGAGGTCAAGGAGGTGTTGAGATGATGGGTCTTCACCGTGCCGCAATACGAGATACTCTACATGATTCATCTATACAATTTAAAAATTTATTAGTCCATATATATCAACATATATAAAAATTTAATAAATAATATTTTAAATTATTATCGTGATCTATCGAGATCGAGGATCTAAGTAATCATCAGTCCTCCTAGACTAGTATGTGGCCTCCCATATTTGCAGCTGTCCTGATGTACGATTCAGCTGTTGTGTCTATAATAAATAAATAATAAAATTAAATTAATTAATATATATATGATTAATTCAATATGAAATCAATTTAAGTGTAAAATTTTTATCAATATATCGGCTACAACATATGTGCCAACTGAGCCACCAGTGTGCTTGATCGAATGCTGCAGGACAGATCGATTTTATCGTACCCTTTGCCACCTACTAGAGTACTCATCAATACTCTATTGGTCATAGAGGGCCTCCCATATGTTCGTCATATCCAATGATCTGTGTAAGACTTTCAATCTGATGGTGACTTAAAACTGGAGTGTTCTATGATGGACTGCCGAAAGTTATACAGCCCATCTTGAAACCTCTGTGTGGCCACCTCCTTGAAGGTCCGACGGCTAGCATCTTCATCTTGAGGAGTCTCGAATTGATAGTACCTCTACAAGTAGAAGCAACTGTGTATTAATAAATAGAATATAAATCTATCATAAATTTAAAAATTAAATATTTTTGACTTATCAGGAATATCTCCCAGACTACATCACGAGTTCCTGATGGCCAATAGGAGAACTCATTCACCGATCCTGGCATCAATCGTCGGATGATATCAGTAACCACACGAGGCACCTCAGACTCTATGAATATGCTATAAATTTATTTTAAAAATAAATGTTAAACTCTAAAATGATTAAAATTTAAACATATTCAGTGAAGATATATAGTACTTATGTACGGTTTTGAATGTAGACGAGCTTTCTATCTTCCGACCGAGTTGGGGGTGTCACGAGCCTGACAAATCCTCACCACATTGCTGACTTTAAGAGTCGGATGCTACTTCATGTGAGTGTGGGGTCACTGGTGATCCCATATCATCTAAATCTGAAAGTATCAAGATATCATAAAGAATATTATATTAGATAATAAAGATAAAATAATATAAAAAATATCTAAAATATCAGAGTTTACCGTATGGAATGTGTATCACAGAACCATGCGAGCTGGCAGCATGAGAGCTCTCTTTTTCAGAGCTCTCTCCTCGGCTGTGATGGCTTCAGTCTCGAAAAGCCATCTGCCGTAGATCAAGGATAACATTAAAGAAGTTATATATGTTTATAAAATTTAATTGAGTATATATGAATAAAGTCGAGTATATATGTTCATAAAATCAAGCACTACTCATCGACCTATTCAGATGTATGGTACTGCTCGAATTTTTCATCTGATTCTTCCTTTTCCTTCACTTCTTCCACTTCTTCTTCTTCCTCTTCTTCACCTTCCTCGATAGGATGCTCCTTAAAAACAAACTCAATATGATCTATCTACTTAATTGATATGCCTTAAGCCTAAACTGGAACGGAGAGATATATTTTAATATACTACTTCGATTCTCGAATGAATTATTTCTACACGTTCTATTTGATGATATAGAGCTGTACATACCTCTGACACATCCATCAAATGGTTAAATTAAATTTTGACCCCCTTATACCCATTCCTTCCACCTCAAGTCTAAACCGATATGTAGGAGTATATTTAGATATACTCCTTCGATTCTTGAATGGATTGTTCCTATACATCCTATTTGATAATGCGAATGTATCTACACCTCCATCCCATCCATCGAATAGAAAGATTGATTTTTGACCCTTAGATCCCCTTTCTCCGACTCAAACATAACTATTTGAAGCTTCTAAATATAAAAATTTAAAGCTGAATGAGCGACAACGAGCTCAGCTGTTTGACTTACTTGTTGTGATGGCTGTGACAATGAGCTCAGCTGAATGAGCGACAAGTAACTGAAATGTTGACTTTTACATGCGAACGCTCTCAAGATAGAGAGCATAATATCTTGGAGGTTTGAATATTTTTTGTTTCTTGACTTGATTTTGCCTTTCAAGTGTGCATCTCGAGTCTAAATATTGCAAATTTTTTCATGATAAGTATGCCAAAAAGTTTAGAATCATAGTTAGAAATTAACCTGTAGTTGATGTCTAGATCTTGCCATCTCCAAAAGTATATTACACTTGTATTCATCATGTTTATCTGAAAGTAGTTTACTTACAGTAATTTAAAATCACATCTTTCAAATACTTCAGCTAAAGTATCATAACTCTGGGAGGCTTGAGCCTGACCCAAATTCATTGAAAATTTTTAAAAAAATAAAATAAAAACTTAAAAACAATACTTAAATCAGAGACCAACAGAGTAAACAAGAGACAGAGGAAAAGAAGAAGGCTCAGATCTGTCATTGAAAAATAAGGCATTACAAGTTCCTCTATACCTTTAACCATGAGGTGGCTGCAACTGGTTGTCTGCGATGTAACAAACCTTCCAAACTTGCCTTGCAACTATAACAACAAGAATAGAAATGCATCACCTCCATCGATCTCTCTCTAGACTCTTTGGTGCATCTTGCACAGGTAGTCATCATAGTCTTCCCGAGCCCCCCACCCCTTCTCGAGTCTAGTCCGAAAATTTTTTTCGAGATTCAGGGCTGGCTTAAGCCCAATGATTTTAAAAAAAATTAGGCTCGAACCATACCCTAGCCCATGCTCGAGCCCGGCTCGAACCCAAATCATGAGGTAGCTGCAATGTAAGAAGGCTGCAAACTAGGAGTAGAATTTTTTTAAAAAAATAAAATAAAAATTTAAAAATAATACTTAAATTAGAGACCAACAAAGTAATCAAGGGAAAGAGAAAAAGAAGAAGACTTAGATTTGTCATTGAAAAATAAGGCATTGCAAGTTCCTCTACACCTGTAATCATGAGGTGGCTGCAAGCGATTATTTGCGATGTAACAGACCATCCAAGCTTGCCCTACAACTACAACAATAAGAGCAGCAATGCATCACCTCCATCAATTTTTCTTTAGACTCTTTAGATGCATCTCGCATAGGCAGTCATCGTAGCTTCTCCGAGCCCCCGATGGCTTCCCCAAGCCCCCCACACTTACCTTGAAAATTTTTTTTGAGTTTCAGGGTGGGCTTAGGTCTAATGATTTTAGAAAAAATTAGGCCCAAACCATATCCTAGCCTAAGCTCGAGCTCGGCTCAAACCCATTTGGATGGGTTCGAACCATGAGGTGGCTGCAAAGTAAGAAGGCTGCAAATTAGGAGTAGAAATTTTTAAAAAAATAAAATAAAAATTTAAAAATAGTACTTAAATCAGAGACCAACAAAGTAAACAAGGGAAGGAGGAAAAGAAGAAGGCTCAGATCTGTCTTTGAAAAATAAGACATTGGAAGTTCCTCTGCACCTTTAACCATGAGATGACTGCAAACGGTTGTCTGCAATGTAACAAACCATCCAAGCTTGTCCTGCAACTATAACAACAAGAATAAAAATGCATCGCCTCCATCGATCTCTCATTAGACTCTTTAGGCGCATCTCATATAGATAGTCATCATAGCCTCTCCGAGCCCCCCATCCCTATCCGAGCCCAATCCAAAAATTTTTTTCGAGCTTCAGGATAGGTTTAGACCCAATGATTTTAAAAAAAATCAGACCCAAACCATGTCCTGACCCAGACTCGCTAGAGAGCTTTCCGAAGTGATTCTACCTCTTGAGAATAATATTAAAAGTAATAATATTATTAATAATATTATTAAAATTAATAATAATAATAATAATAATAATAATATTATTATTATTATTAATTTAAATTAATTAACTATTATTAATTTAAATCTAATTTAATTAAATATTATTAATTTAATTTAAATATTAAATTTAATTTAACTAAATCTTATAAATATTAATTTAAAAATATAAAAAAATTTAAAATAACAATATTTGACGATCACTGTGCAGCCATTGCTAATATTAACCAAACCCACAAAGATGTCGCTGCGGCATAGAGGCGGCCTGTGCGGCAGGAGACGGCACTGCGCCGCAAGAGAAGAAGGGGAAGGGGGGAAGAGGAAGGTGGGGGGAAAATGGGGGGAGGTGGGTTGGGGGCTCGGGGAGGCAATTGGAGGGAGGCAGATCGGGGTTTCGGGGAGGCAGCAGGAGGGAGGTAGGCCCGGGGCTCGACCAACGACTCGCAGAAGTCGGATCCGGTGGTGGAGAAAAGAGGGGGATCGGAGATAGCCGGAGAGAGGTGGGCCAGGGGCTCGGAGAGGTAACCAGGGGCTCGAGGAGGTAGGAGACAGCTGGAGGCTTGGAGAAGCGAGATCCGGTGGCTAGGGGCTTGGAGAAGGGAGATCCGATAGCAAGGAAAAGAGAGAGACCAGAGGTGGGGTAAAGAGAGGGGCAGTGTGGGGATCGAAGGTGGGAAAAAGAGGAGGAGAAGAGGGAAAGTGAAAAGCTGAAAATTAGATGAGGAGTGAAATATAAGTAGTAGTAGCGATGGCAAAGTTACCATTGCTATAGCCATTGCTAGTGCTATTAGTGATGGCAAAACATCGTTGCTAATAAAATTTTTTATTGCTACTAAGATTACGATCAAATTAAAAAAAGTTATAAGTTATTACCAACGGCATGCACTCCATCGCTAATAGTTTATTAACAATGACTTTCTTATCGCTAATAATCAATTAAGCCGTTGCTAATAATTTATCAATTTTTAGCGATGGAAAGATTTTTGATCGTAATATTCTATCGGTGAATAGCACTATTAGCGATAATATTTTTACCGTTGCTATTAGCCGTCACTAATACATGAATTTCTTGTAGTGATGGGGCCAAAAAATTTTTAGCAGTATTTTTTCTTAGTTTTTCATACATGGCTTAAGATGTGTGAGGAGACTAAAGATAAATACTATTTGAAATTTTTTGTGAATCCTCAATATACTGTTAGATTACTGTAATGACCCATAGAATTAATTATATTTTTCAAACTATTCATACTGGACAACCAATTGATTAATATACATAATTCTTTCATCCGTACAAAAATATATAAATGTATGGATGCTATAGAATATGTACATTAATCAAAAGATGGGTCCATGGTTCTATGCAATATAATATTTTTAAAATTTTTAAATTAGGGAGTTCCAAAGTATCGAGTAGCATTACAAACAGGGAGGGCTGGGATGCGTCCCGCACATACGGCCTTGGGGTGTCAGACGACTGGGCCGTGCACCCTATGCACTAGGGATTGCCGTCTAAGACAGTCGAGTCATGAATCTCATGCTGATGGGTCGAGCCGTGGCTGTCCTCCTAGCACCCCAGCAGGATATCTAGGTAAATCCCACCCAGAGGTTCTAAAGTAGTGAGCAGCCTTGTAAATGGATAAGGTTGGGACGCATATCCCACATATGCAGGCTTCGATCATAAGATGATCGGATCGTGCGACCTGTGTAATAGGGACTATCGTCCAAGATAGTCGGATTGCGCATCCCATGCCGATGGGCCAAGCCAGGGCATCCGCAAAGGCGGCACCCCCTACCACTTTAGTAGAGCATCTAGGCAAATCCCACCCTAGGGTTTCAAAGTACCGAGCAGTATTGTAAATGGAGGGTCGAAATGTGTGTCCCGTGTACGTGGCCTTTAGGCACTGGACGATCGGGCCACACCGCAAATTAAATTCATACATCACAAATTAAAATAAACATCACATATATGTTAAATAAATATTTATATCATAAATTTAAATAAACATCTATATATTAAATAAATAACTAATTAATCTTTATTAGCAATGGTGTGCGGCAACAGCTCTGTCACCGTCGTCGCCGACGTCGCTACTACTCACCAGAGGACGGAAAGAAGAGGAGGGAATGGCAAGGAAGGATGGCGATTTGATGCGGAGACGGCGGCATGGGGATGGGGCGGCACGGGGATAGTGGGGGCAGGGGAACCACCACAATAGAGGAAGAAGAGGGGAGGTGGGGGCACGGAAATGGTGGATCTGATGGGGGAAGAAGGAGGGAGGTGATAGGGACGGCAGATCCAGCGGGGAAAGAAGGGGGAGGTAGTGGAGATGGCGAGAGAACTACTACAAGGAAGAAGAGGGGAGGTGAGGGCATGGGGATGGAGGATTCGATGTGGGGATGGCGACATGAGGACGGGGGTGGTGGTGGAACCACCACGGTAGGGGAAGAAGAGGGGAGACGGGGTCGTAGGGATGGGGGCACGGGGATGGGGGATCCGATGGGGGAAGAAAAGGGAGATGACAGGGATGATGGATCTGATGGGGGAAGAAGGAGGAAGGTGGTGACGGAAAGTGATCGATCGGGAAGGAGTTTTGAATTTTAGGACACCTATTAGTGATGGCGATCCATTGCATCGCTAATAATTAGATTACGCCATCGCCAATACATGTTCTATGGAGAAAAAAATAAATAAAAGTTAAGATTTTTATCGACGGTGACATTCCATCGTTAATAGTTGTCTAAATTTTAACAACCGATTTCTTGTCCATCGTAATAAGATATCGTTAAATACAGTCATTGCTAATAGTGAATATTTTTGTAGTATTAGGAGGTGCTTGGCTTGCGATTGGAATCAGAATTGGAATGAAAATTGAAATGGATTGAAATTGAAGTCAGAATGGTCAAATCCTTTGAAGCGTTTGGTTCATGATCAGAATTAGAATCAAAATGAAATTTGAATCCATAAGAGAGTGGAGATTGAGTTTTAGATAGATTAGGCCATTCTCATTCCACCATAAAATCAGATTTGAAATGGAACTCCTTCGAACCAAATAGTTTGAATGGGAGTCATCCATTCCCATTCTGATTCTAAATGCTCATTCCCCCCAAGCAAACATCACCTAGATATAATTGAGACTTAAGGGCCAAGTAGCTCATAAAACTCGAGTTCTACTCAGGTCCGAGTTCAATTTGACTATTATCAAGCTCAAGTACCTTAATCAATCTTTCGAGTCAAACCCAAGTAGCAAAATACTTGACTTGAAGACTCACGAGCTTAATCATATATATATATATATATATATATATATATAATTTTATATAATATAATTATCAATTAAATATTTTAAAATATAATAATTATATTTTTTAATATGACTTAACTCCTAGTTTTTAACTTTATTTAATTATGACCAAAATTCAAATTTCAGCTTGAATTTAAGGTCGATTATATCTTAGTTGATATTCGAGTTGAGTTGAGTTAATCTTGAGTATTGCTTTATTTTGATCGAGTTAAGTTTAAGCTTGGATATTAGGATTCGATCCATTTCGAGTTGAGTTTTGAGTTCGAGTATTTTGAATTGATCAAACTTAAGCCTCTAGTTACACAACATAGCTTGCAACTTTAACTTGAACCAACTTAACTTTTGATGGTTTGATATGATGAATTCTTGTACAAGTGCATACTGCTATCATGACTTCATTAATTTTCTGATCTTATTGCAATATTTAGAGGCCCATAAAAAATTTTTCACTATACAACGAAGCAACATTCTTTATTAATGCCCAAACATCTACTTTGATGTAGGTAGAATTGTTAACAACAAAAAAAGACACAATTAAATCTCAAGTCCATATAAAAAAGATAATTAATATCTTTACATTTTAATACTTACTTGATGATTAGGTTAGAACTCATAAACTTTATTTCAAAGTGTTTTGTATTGTAGATCATGGTTACATTTGGATCTTAAGTTTGGATGGTTTATCATCAATTTATGAACTATCAACTTCTTTTTCAATGATCTCTCTCTCTCTCACGTGCGCGTGCGCGTGCGCACACACACACACACGAGTGTGCAGGAAGGTAGAAGGAGCAACATGTAAAATTGCCCACAGCCAATCTTTTTTAGGAAACATTCCAATTTTTGAACTTGAAACCTCGGCTAAAAAGAGGGGATTGATCATTGGGCCATTGATTATTCCATAACTAGAGGATGGAGCCTTGATTTCAAATCCTAATCTCAAATAAATGTTTCTATCAGCATCGTTAATGTTTCAAAATTTTATGGTGCAAGGTTTTAGGATTTTTTTTGCATTTATGTCATTCTAAATATATAAAATTACATGAATATCTTCATAAAGTTGCTATTTATATGTATACCCTCATAAAATACTTATTCTGAAAGTATACTTTTTTTTGTTTTGCATATGTACCTGTATCATCTAATACCATTAGAAAATAAATAGTTTAAAATCAAGATGACTGAAATATCCTTACGGTTAGATATGCAAAAGAAAACTTTACATAGATAGGTATGCAAATAGTAGCTTTATGAGAATATTCATGTAATTTTATATATGTATAAGGATATACACTTAAAAAAGCCTATTAAAAATTGGAGCACTTGCTCATATGATAAAAGTTAATTATAGTGAAAATAACTCAGCCATTCTTGGTTGAGGAGGATGACAAAAATTAATATTATTATATCACATGATCCCACATTGATATCAATTGTTATACAAGAAATCATATTATCTTTATAAACTTCTTGTCTTAACGAATGAACAACTCGCCATATATAAATTACTAAAAGCCATTTTATTGATATTAGCATCTATAATTAACTTAAATTCAATATATTTTAATATTATAAAAATAATGAAGAATATATAGATTTCGTAGACTTAATAATGATAATTAGATCAAAATCAAATGTGAGAATATAATTGCTAAAAGAGTCGTTTAATATTCCAATGTGACCAAGTCAAGAGCTTAAACAAATAAAAATAGATAATGTTACTTGGCTTCTTTTTTTTTTTTCAGTTATCAATTTAACTAAGTCATAAAAAATTTGGCAAGCCTCAGTCAAGTCTTGATCATTTTTTTAATAGATCTTTTTTGCATGTATACCTTCATAAATATACGAAATTGCATGAATATCCTCATAAAGTTCCTATTTGTATGTATATTTTTATAAGCATTTCTTTTTGGATGTCTATGCATTAAGATATTTCAGTCATTTTAATTTTAAACTATTTATTTTATAACGTCATTAAATGATATGAGTATATATGTAAAAAAATATGCATACAAAATAAGTATTTTAAAAGGGTATACATGTAAATAGCAACTTTATGTGAGTATTCATGTAATTTTGCATTGTTAGGAGGGTATACATGCAAAAAAATCCAAGATTTTAATAGCAAGGGATGCTCTATGCTAATGGGTTGGGTCTTAGATTTGTGTGTCCAAAAATATCAATAGGGCAGCAGCTTGAAAGCCCAGCCAAAGGAAGTAAAATATGCCCTGCATTCTGGCCCATTTTATCCCTATTGATGCTTGATGGGTTGTAGGTAGATCCTTAGACTTGCTTTCGGTAGTGTGGTGGGAAATCATACTAATGATTTGCTAACTCCAAATACCTAAAGGCTTGAAGGACAAGGGAAGAAATTATAGAACAAATTGTTTACAACCCCCACCTAAACTTAAAACCACTTCCATGCCATTTTAGAAGTGGTCAATCAATCCCCATTTTACGAGAAATTATTAGGTACACTCATTCTATCGCAGGCAAAGTATTTTGTGAGTTTTGATTAGCTCCTTTTCACCTCACAGCCAATCATGATCCATCATGAATAATAATTAATAAACAATCAACTGATGTGTGGAAAGCTTTGCCTATAGTAGAATGAGTCTACCTAATAATTTCTTCTATTTTACAAAAAAAATGGCTACTACAACTTTTAACCATAGCCTTATTTATCGTGGCTTTAATAAAAAAAACATAAATTGCTAGCTCTATCTTGTTTCCCGTAACTCCCTAATTTATGAAACTAAATTCCATGTGCAAATGGCCAATGATAACTAAATTGTCTAAGTAACTACTAGAAAAGCTGAAGATATTTATGGCTTAAAATTCAAGTTCTAATGGAACTATAGCTGAAACTAGCTTTGTTATCCAATTCCACCAAGAGGTTTTTATCTTTGCTTTCTATAACTCCAGTAATTCTCGGCCTCCAACAAGAAGATATTTTTTTTGCAGAAATTATTAGATAAAGCAGATCTAGTGGACCAGTTCAATAATTGAATTGGTCCATTGGATTTGGTCCATTCAATAATCTTTCAGTTTTAGCCCTTTGTGCTTGGACCTCATGCCTCCAATCTTAGGCCTTTTGGTCATAGGACTGGAAATGGGCCGGGCCACACACCTACTAGGCCCTGGGTGCAGCCCATTTCCACCCCCCCGGCCGGTTGACACTTGACAGCTGCAGCCACGTCTCCAACACTCGCTGTAAACATCTACTGGCCCTAGCCCTAGCCCTCCCCAACCTGAACTCCAGGAAACATATCTACTAGAAGCAGCGAAGTCAAATTATCTTAATTATCTGAACTGCTTTGTTATGACGTCCGTTTTCATGATTTGTGAACTCAAACCGCTGTAGCTTAACATATCCCTGAAAATAATTTAAAAACCGAGATGGGTGCGATCTCGGTCAGCGTCACACCCAGAAGATATTTATCTTATACTGTTGGGTGGATTCCTTTTTGAAGAATTCCACACATGCGGCACCATCTAGAGATATTCCTTCACGTATCAACAGCCACATCATTCTAAAGCGACCCCATCTACCGTCCGATTTGATAAAGAAAGGCATTGTCTGATGGCAACCCGTGAGCTAGAAGACATAGCTTTGTCACGAGCCGCGCAAGACAACGTACCGTTCACAGCTCCTCAGTTCCTCCCTTCCCCAAATCCCCATTCTCCCCCCTTTTGCTCTATAAAATCAGCGCCTTCGGCGAAAACCAAGCTCTAAAGTTTCCGAGCATTTGGTTTCTTCTTTCTTTGGTTCTCTCTTGTGAGTTTGAGCGGTGGGCAGAGAAAATGGATGGAGGAAAAAGGCATCAGTCTCTGAAGTTAGCCATCCTTGTCTTCCATCCCCTTCTTGCTCTTCTCATCTCGACTACCCCTATCCACGCTCTCAACGTCGGCATCCAGTCTGTCGACTCCGGCATCGCCGGGGTCTGCACTATAAAATTAATATAAAACAACCCCTCTTTCTTTTCCTTTTGTTGTTTTTTCTTTTCACTGCTTTGCATTTTTATATCTGTTTGATTTGTTCCACAGAGCAAGCAGCAGCAGTGCAGTAGAACGTGCGAGTCACAGCACTGCAACGGTAAGGTCTCGCCTCAATATAATTCTGATGAAAGTATTTTGATGAATTACTAACATTAATTATGGGTTTTTTTTTTTTTTTTTGATGAAAATTGGAACCAAAGTGCCTCCACTTCTTAAGTACGGAAAATACTGCGGGATTTTGTACAGCGGCTGCCCGGGGGAGAAGCCATGCGATGCTCTCGATGCCTGCTGCATGACCCACGACAAATGCGTCCAATCCAAGAACAGTTTGTTCTCCACACCTTCCCTCCGGCTTTTCTTTTATTATTTTTTACTCCTTTTATTCACAACTCATGGTGTGTGCGTGTGTTAATTTGGTGTCACTCATTTGTTGTTTTGATGGGTGGTTGGTGGGTGTGGAAATGGTGGTGGGGATGCGCAGATGACTACTTGAATGTGGAGTGCAACGAGAACCTCCTCAACTGCATGGCGGAGGTGAGGGAATCCGGCAAGGGCACATTTAAGGGGAACAAGTGCATGGTGGAGGAGGTGGTGGATGTGATCACCCTGGTGATAGAGGCTGCCTTGTTGGCTGGGAGGATTGTTCACAAGCCCTAGCGCATGGTATGGGATGATGGTCTGGATTTGTTGTCCTTTTTTGAGCCCATCACATGGGCTCTATTAGCGTGTAATCTTATCCCAATTGTATAATAAGGTGATCTCTTGTCCTGGACAGATGGAGACCCAGTCTCTGGCTGTTTTTTTTCTTTAATGGTTTCTCTGAAATAACTGCTGATGTCCTCCTTGGCATGAGGATCTGAGAGCACCGACAACCCGCACCCCCAACAAACCACACCCCAACCCCCACCCAAAAAAAAAAAAAAAAGGAAAAACAAAAGGCTAATATATATAATATTCCATAAATTGCTAGTGATTCTTTTGTTGATGAATGATTCCTTCACTTGGAAACACAAGTAATGAAAAGTTATCTGTTTTTTATATTTTAATAGTTTATTCATGAATTATATACACCAACTTCAAATGAAATACATAGAATGATAATTTAATGATGGCGTATGGTTTGGAGATGATGGTGTTCTGCTATTATTTGCTTTGTTTTTTTATGCATGTTAATATTTATCAAATGATCTTAATTAGTTTCTACACTTCTGTTTTTCGCCTTTAATTTTTAATCATCCAAAACCGTTCCTTAATGCTAATTCTATGATTGTACTTCTTGGTTATTTAATTTTAACTCTCACTGTATGGACTATTTTTTGCTTGTGAAAAAGACAAAGCAAGCAAAGATTCATGATTCATGAAGCGATGCTCCATTAAAACTGCTGCTTATAGAGCATTGGAGACTAAAAAAAAAAAAAAGAAACAAGAGCATTAAGTAAACGGTGTACAAAACAGAGTTAATGTGAACAGTTTACGGGGGTTAGACGTTATCACATAAAAATGGTAGAAATTAGAGTTTTTTTTTTTTTTTTCAATTTTTATGGAAAGTGTGGTAGAAATCACAGTTATTTTGACCAGCCTGCAACTTTCCAAGAATTCAAAACGACAACTGTAGGCAAGAACCACCGATTTAATGAGCTGGTGGAATCTTGTACTTGGGGCACACGTCCATTAGAAAGGTACTCGCCCTAGTGGCCCACCTAGTTAGTGGGCTGATCTTCCACCATCATAGGGTTTCTTTGTCAAATCCTCTACAACTTGATTGGGTCTTGGTGGTTTCCACAAACTTTGGTTGTATATCCAAGTCCCTTTGAGGTTGCGTGGGGGAAGGTGCAAGTAGGGGTTTTAATAGGTTTGGTTGGGGTTAAGTTATGCTGGGTTAGGAGTATAAGTTTCGATTTCTAAGATCCAAAAATGGCCAATCACTTGAATTGTGATCCTCTTCATTTGATGGCTTGAAAATTGCCACCTCTAACTTCCAGATTAGGTGTTGATCCGAGGACGGTAATGCATATAACATGTGATGCTATGTATGGATTATAATTTCAAGAGTGTCATTGCACATAGTTTGCAGAATTGCAATGCAATAAATCAAAGTTTGAGAAGTGTGGTCCATCATAGATTGGCTCGACAAAACATAATATAAGTGGCCTAACAATGCTCAATTATAAAATAAGGGGATGAATCTACCGACCTTTTTGAGAAGTTTGATGTCATTTGATAGCACATTACTAAAATTCAACATAATGTAGGAGGCATAAGATCATATGGTGCATAACTTCAATGTGCTCGAGGTCATCCTTAATATACTTTTCAAAGCCAAGTTGAATTTAAGAGTTTAATAACCCTTCACCTTTAGCGGGCCAAGGAACGGCAGGAGCTGCACCCAGCTTGTTTGCTTGCATGTGTTTCCTGACGATATTGTCGGCACAAATTCTAACCTTATGCAAGCACATAGCTGGTCATAATTCAATGGATTTTACTATTATCCGTACTTCCAATAGTTTAGAACAGGGGGGGATAAAAGCAGGCAGGTGCAACGGTGTTGTCGTAATTTCAAACTTTAGTGCACGAGACAAACCTCAAGATGTTTCTTATTCTTTCACCGGAATTATATTTCCGTTACGGATTGTCCTAGATGAGAGGGGGATAAAAAGCAGTTGCTTCCCTTGTCAAGTAAAGAAAAATAAAGCACATTGCTTCTTCTTCTTTTTAATGCATTAAAATGTTACAAAGATCTACCCTAAAAAAAAAAAAAATTGTTACGAAGGCAAAAGAACATCCGCCGTCCAATATTATCAAGAAGGCGTGTGACACGAATTGTGATTCTTCAATCGAGAAAAAGAAAAAAAAAAAAAAGGAATGCACAACAAATGCTTTGTGGTTTGCAAACTTGAATGGATCTCTATTCTGACCGGCTCATATTTATATGGGATGATAAATATTTGGTATGATTTGAATCATTGTACGTGATTTATTATTTTAAATTATTTATATATTAAAAATTATATGATTCAAAGATATTTAACCTACACGTCAAATGATGAAAAAATAAATAAATTTTTTTTATATATAAATAATCTAAATATAGTAAATCATATCTAATGACTTA